>NW_025321629.1:20000-25922 GCF_019176455.1 Solea senegalensis | reverse complement strand
TTAGTCACGTTTTAGTCATTTCTATATGTGATAGTTTTAGTCACGTTTTAGTCATTTCTATATGTGATAGCTTTAGTCACGTTTTAGTCATTTCTATATGTGATAGTTTTAGTCACGTTTTAGTCATTTCTATATGTGATAGCTTTAGTCACGTTTTAGTCATTTCTATATGTGATAGTTTTAGTCACGTTTTAGTCATTTCTATATGTGATAGCTTTAGTCACGTTTTAGTCATTTCTATATGTGATAGTTTTAGTCACGTTTTAGTCATTTCTATATGTGATAGCTTTAGTCACGTTTTAGTCATTTTTATACATGATAGTTTTTGTCACGTTTTAGTCATTTGTATATGTGATAGTTTCCCGGGGCCGTGGACATGTGTCCTCAGTGCGGCCCGATCGCGTCCCGTCATCAGGGCGAGGAGCGTAAAACGTCTTCAAACAAGGACCAAGTCATTTTTAGGTTTTGATTGACAGATTGCGCGCACAATAAGCAGAAATTTTCTGCACTCGTCTGACCAACCACACACTGACATTTACGTCTCGTCTCGTCAACGAAAACTCACAAACGCCTTGTCATCAAACATGAGATGTTCATCTCATCACCGTCTCGTTATCCTTATGAAAAAAAGGGGGCTTCAACAAAATAGTTTTGTCGTCGTCATCGTTGACGAAAACGAAACTGGAGAGATCACTGAACTGAGCTTACAGTTAGAGAGAGATCACTGATCTGAGATCAGTTAGAGAGAGGGATAACTGAACTGAGACAGGTTTAACCAACACGTCAGCAAGATCACTGATCTGAGTTAGAGAGAGATCACTGAACTGAGTTCCACGATGTCTTCAGAACACGTTGACGTGTTTATCTCACAGTTTGTAGAGCACTCACTCTCCCACACCAAAGTGCACAGAGGAAAAGAGTGAGTTTACTGGTCATGTTTTCACTGACAGCGTCTCAGACTGGTTCAACCACACGTCGTCTGTTTCCTTGACGTCTTCATGCTTTGATGATTTTACTGAATGTTCACTCTCATGATCCTGAACCCGTGTCATTCCACAGCTGCTTTTAAGCACGTGGCAGAATCTCAGCTATGTCGTCGTTGAACCTGAGAAAACAGACGAGTGAGTGAAAAGCCTGAGGTTCAGGTCACAGTGACTTCAGCATGGATGTGTGTGTGTGTGTTTAACTGCTCTCTAATTTACTTAAGTGCCGTCTAAACGGTGAGGCCGAGATAAGAAAGCTGCTAATAGACCGCCACCTCAAAGTGACAGTTACACAAAGAAGCAGCACAACTTCACACTGACACAAATGTATCTGCTCAACAGTAAAGTGACAAGTGAGAGTCCACGATCACAAGGGGGCGGGGCTTAAAGCAAAGTAACGAGATCTGCTGAAAGTGAGGGAAATGTTGTGTAAGAGCAGATGAAATGTGGGAATGTGTCGCTGTCAACACTGGAGTTTGTTTATGTGATCATCATCAGCAGCAGCAGCAGCAGCAGCAGCAACAGCAGCAGCAGCAGCCATGAACCAGGAAACAGCAGGTGCTGCACTCCAACGGCAGCTTGTATTGGTTGTGTTGACAGCGGATAAACAGGTTTTTAAGAGAAAAAAAAGAAAAGAACAAGAAGAAGCGGGGGTTAGTGAGGGCAGATGTTTTCCCCTAAACAGTGAAGGAGGAATTAGCTTTGACTAGCACAGTGTAAAATTCTAAAGTGTAAGCGGTTTATTCTGATTTTATTGCTGTTGTCTTTCTCTGCAGCAGCAGCAGCAGCAGCAGCAGTGAGGAGACGACTGTTGTTGGGGGAAGGAGAGTCTATTGTGTTTCTATTGTAGCTCTTTCACTCTCTGCTGCCCTGGCTCACTGCCCCCCCACCCCAACCACCCTGTCAGCACAAATGTGCTTTTTCCTCTTTCATCCCTTTTCTTCTCTTCCTCTGATATTCACTCGACTGTTTCTGTCAATTTTGTCTTGAACACGTCTGCGGCTCAGGCTTCAGAGTCTCCACGTCACGCTGGAACAACGTCGCTGGAAATCCACAGCCAACAAAGTTTACTACAGTTAGTGTCAACAGTGAGGGCATTGTGTGTGGGGGCCGCACAACTCCCGCACAACTCCCACGGAACTCTCTGCTGCTCTTACTCCCACAGAGTGAGGGAGGTTTGCCTCGGGGCAGGTGAGCACAGATGGAGGTGGGGTGAGATGAAGAGGACTCGGGTGACCAGTTTTACCTGAGAATGACTCGAGCCCGTCCAGACATGCAGAGCAGTGATCAGCCTGAGGGGAGGAGGAGGAGGAGGAGGAGGAGGAGGAGGAGGAGGATCGAGTCTTCAGAAAAGGAAAACACATCTTTGTTTCTCTTCATCGCGTCCATCTCCATCGCCATCGCTCGTCCTTGCGATTCTCCGTCATTGTTGTCCCTCGAGAAAGAAAAAGAAAAACTCCCACATTCTCCGAGACGCTGGACAAACAGACGTCCAGATGTCCAGACGGCAGCTTGTTTTTATTTGATTTAAACATCTTTCACACTTGGTCATTAATCAGGTGTTTAAATCAGAATCAGCTGATGGTCATGTGCCGGTGGTCAGTTACTAACTTTCTAACAGTGGTTGTTATTAGAGTTCTCAACAGGTCGGGATGGCCCGAAAAACGCGACCAGACCTGTGGGATTGGGCTGAAAAAATCTGCAAATGAGGCGGGCCTCGGGCTTCCTTTTTTCCGCTCAATAAAACACATTTCTTGCAGGTTGTACATTATATGTTGATTGATGTGAATCATCGGTGTTCACGTGTGGTGAAGAGTAAATCTGGCTGCCTGCTTGATGGACAGGGGCAGACCTGACGCCCCTGCATGCGCACCGGTTTTGCGCACCACTCCACAAAGCTGCAACATTCCTGTGACCGAAATTCAACCAGTTGCGGATGCTGCCCGCTGACCAAAGGGCAAATGTACAACAGTAAGTCCCGCCTGTTAGCTGCACAGCAGCTGGTACCGGAGGACCCAGATGACGCGAGCCAGGAGACTGGTGCTGCGTCAACAGCAGCAGCAGCAGCAGCAGCAGCAGCAGCAGCACACGCTAATTTTTTCAGGCTCGTTGAGAACTCTAATTGTTATATCACTCATCACATTAAAGCTGGTTACATGTAACCAGATTACATGTCGGATCATCAGCTCCGTGAGGAGGGCTATTGGCCTTCCACATATGTACAGACATACACGTAGTCTGATTGTCTGTCTAGAGCGAGACTGCATCTCTGAGTGCTACCTGCTGCTGAAACATGTTTTGTCAAACTTTGTCATAAGGAAAAAAATAATTACAAAAACTAGTATGATGAAATTATGTATTATGTGGGTAATGGGGGCGGGACTAGATAAGCTTTTGCTTCTCCCGCTTTCCCTTTCAGTTATGTGTATTGTGTGAACTACACTAAGATGATGTGTGATGATGATTGATCTAACTGACGTGACCGAATAAATAAACATATAAATAAATAAATCATTATTGTGGAGCAGAGGTTTATAAACTCTCATGACCTTTAACCTTTGACCCTGGATCATGTCATATTTATTGAAGTTTCACTCGTGTAAAGACAAACTCTGCATTCCTGCTGCCACGTGTGTGCGTTCACAAAATCAACGTACGTGAACTTTACTTCACCCGGGCGTCGGTGCCTTGCAGCGAGTAACCATGGCGACCGAGTGAGGAGAAGATATTTATGACTCTTCAATCATGTCAAACTGACTCTGTATGTTCCTGCTCCTCAAGACCAGAACAAACCAAGACCGGAGCGTACCAAGACCAGAACAAACCAAGACCTGAGAGTACCAAGACCACAACAAACCAAGACCACAACATACCAAGACCTGAACAAACCAAGACCAGAACATACCAAGACCAGAATATACCAAGACCAGAACATAAGACCTGATTGTACCAAGACCACAACAAACCAAGACCACAACAAACCAAGACCTGAGAGTACCAAGACCAGAACATACCAACCACAACAAACCAAGAGGAGAATACCAAGACCACAACAAACCAAGGCGGAAGAAACCAAGACCTGAGAGTACCAAGACCAGAACATACCAAGACCAGAACAAACCAAGACCAGAACAAACCAAGACCAGAGACCATGACCTGAGAGTACCAAGACAAGAACATACCAAGACTAGAACAAACCAAGACCTGAGAGTACCAAGACAAGAACATACCAAGACCTGAGAGTACCAAGACCACAACAAACCAAGACCAGAACAAACCAAGACCACCAGAACATACCAAGACCTGAACATACCAAGACCAGAACATACCAAGACCTGAGCACCAAGACCACAACAAACCAAGACCACAACAAACCAAGACCAGAACATACCAAGACCACAACAAACCAAGACCTGATAGTACCAAGACCAGAACATACCACAACCAAGACCAGAACAAACCAAGACCACAACATACCAAGACCAGAACAACCAAGACCACAACATACCAAGACCACAACAAACCAAGACCAGAACATACCAAGACCACAACAAACCAAGACCTGAGAGTACCAAGACCAGAACATACCAAGACCAGAACAAACCAAGACCAGAACAAACCAAGACCACAACAAACCAAGACCAGAACATACCAGGACCACAACAAACCAAGACCAGAACATACCAACACACAAAACAAGGCGTGAACAAACCAAGACCAGAACATACCAAGACCTGAGAGTACCAAGACCAGAACCCAAGACCAGAACAAACCAAGGCGAAGAAGAAACCAAGGAAGAAACCAAGACCTGAGAGTACCAAGACCAGAACATACCAAGACCAGAACAAACCAAGACCAGAACAAACCAAGACGTGAAGAAACCAAGACGTGAAGAAACCAAGACCTGAGAGTACCAAGACCAGAACATACCAAGACCAGAACAAACCAAGACCAGAACATGAAGAAACCAAGACCTGAGTACCAAGACCAGAACAAACCAAGACGTGAAGAAACCAAGACCTGAGAGTACCAAGACCAGAACAAACCAAGACCAGAGACCAAGACCTGAGAGTACCAAGACCTTAACATACCAAGACTAGAACAAACCAAGACCTGAGAGTACCAAGACCAGAACATACCAAGACCACAACAAACCAAGACCAGAACATACCAAGACCTGAGAGTACCAAACCACAACAAACCAAGACCACATACCAAGACCACAAACATACCAAGACCAGAACAAACCAATACCAGAACATACCAAGACCAGAACAAACCAAGACCTGAACAAACCAAGACCAGAACAAACCAAGTCCAGAACAAACCAGGACCTGAGAGTACCAAGACCTAAAAGTACCAAGACCTGAAAGTACCAAGACCTGAACATACCAAGACCAAGCTCCTCCCCTTGACCGTGCTCCTCCCTCAGGTGATGGACAGTTGATTAATTGTCTTTTCTGTGAAAGTGTTTCTCAAGAGCTGACAGTGACAGGATGATGATGATGATGGAGGACACTGAGAGGACACTGAGAGGACACTGAGAGGACACTGAGAGGACATGTTTTCAGACAAAAAGACAAACGCAAAAGTTTCATTTGTGTTTTCTGTGAATAATTCAATGTTTCTAGTATTTCAGACAAGTTTCTCAAATATGTCTGAGACCTGTCTGTCTGTCACAGAGGAAGAGTCTGTCTGTCTTTGACGTCTGTCTGTGTTTGACGTCGTCTTCATCACAGAGGAAGAGTTTGTCAAAGATTGATTTTTTAAACATGATTTAAGTTCCAGTAAAAGTCTCTGAGCGACGTTACTTTGTTTCATCACAGAAACTGTGTGAAGTGTGATGAAGACGAGGCTGGTTTGGAACCACCAACCCTCCGTGCTCTGGCCCACACACACAACCATCAGAACAGTGATGGCCTCAAATCAACGTCAGCGT
>NW_025321629.1:5000-15000 GCF_019176455.1 Solea senegalensis | reverse complement strand
ATTATTATTTATTATATTATTATTGAACTGATTAATACTCCACCCGCCTCTGCTCTGCTGCTGTACATACACAAACACTCCCTCAGTCTGTTTTCACATGACAAACACAAGTAAGTGCTGCAGTTTTAAAGCAGTATAATCTACTCACACACAGGTTAACACAGACTAACAACATGACAACATGAATAATATGCTCACTGTTTAACCCATGAATCAGTCACAATCATCCTCTGGTGTCAGTTAATCACAACTAAACACAGTTAAACACCAACAACCACAACCACACACTCCACCAGCTCTAATTATACGGATCCTTCCTTTAGAGCCACAATATCATTTATTTAAACTCTCTCTGTGTGTGTGTGTGTGTGTGTGTGTGTGTGTGTGTGTGTGTGTGTGTGTGTGTGTGTCCTCTCAGGTAACTGTTTATATTGCTTAATCCCAAAGGATTTTTTAACCATTGTGGAGAAAGTGTTTGTGTAAGCGTTAAAGAGCTCAATGTAAATGAAGGGGATCAGTGTGTGTGTGTGTGTGTGTGTGTGTGTGTGTGTGCTCCTCTTGACTCATCAAAGTGAGAGGCAACAGATTAAATCTGTGTGCTTGTTTGTATAAGTGTGTGTGTGTGTGTGTGTGTGTTGAAGGTAAATAAGGATAATAATCTGTGATGTTACCACTAACGCATATTAAAGACACAAACATACTGTAAATATTGACGTTACTAAAATTCAAATATGAAAAGTTCAGACGACGTCTTAGTGTCATCACTTTTTTATTTCAATTATTTTTCACCAGTTTAAATTTGATAGAACTTTTACTGTTTGTAACTTTAGAATATTAAAACGTGTTGTTTACATGACGAGATCCAGTGTTTTGTTTGAAAAGTTTTCTCTAAATAAAGTTTGATTGTTGTGATGATGATGATGATGATGATGATGAAGACGCAGGGATGGAAATCTTCCTGTTAATATTCACTTTTCACAGCCAGGAAACATTCATCACTTTAGATTAAATTCCTTCAGTGAAGCTGACACATGGTTGTAAATCAGAGCATAAAAGGAAAGTTGCTCTGTCTGTCTCTCTCTCTCTCTCTCTCGTTCTCTTTCTCTCTCTGTCTGTCTCTCTCTCTCGTTCTCTTTCTCTGTCTGTCTCTCTCTCTCGTTCTCTTTCTCTCTCTGTCTGTCGCTCTCTCTCGTTCTCTTTCTCTGTCTGTCTCTCTCTCGTTCTCTTCCTCTCTCTGTCTGTCTCTCTCTCTCGTTCTCTTTCTCTGTCTGTCTCTCTCTCGTTCTCTTCCTCTCTCTGTCTGTCTCTCTCTCTCTTCTCTCTCTGTCTGTCTCTCTCTCTCGTTCTCTTCCTCTCTCTGTCTGTCTCTCTCTCTTCTCTTTCTCTGTCTGTCTCTCTCTCGTTCTCTTCCTCTCTGTCTGTCGCTCTCTCGTTCTCTTTCTCTGTCTGTCTCTCTCTTCTCTTTCTCTGTCTGTCTCTCTCTCTTTCTCTTTCTCTCTCTGTCTGTCTCTCTCTCTCGTTCTCTTTCTCTCTCTCTCTGTCTGTCTCTCTCTCTCTCTCGCTCGCCCGCCCTGTGACTTTAATATTTTTCTGCTTAAGAGGAAAAAGACAAACATCTCTGAGGTCACTAAAGGTCAAACCACTGAACTGAGTGTGTGTGTGTGTGTGTGTGTGTGTGAGTGTTGTTTTTTTTAAATCGATGAACGAGTGACAAACGTTTCCTTCGTGTCGTTTCTCCTCGGTTTATTGTGATAACGTCAAAATATTGCCCTTAAAAGTCACACAGGGGAACTTGAATATGCTGTGGGTTAGGGTTCTGAAACTGTGGTCACCTGTTCACTATTGTTACTCATGACTCATCAAAGAGAGACTTTAACTTTAATGTCATTTTAACGTCTTCTTGACTTTGTATCTGTTTTTAATTTAAAGGTTAATATGTGATTATTCACAAATGTTAAAATAATAAACAAAACATTCAAACACACGCAACTAAGTCTCTGTCCAAACAAACACACACAAACACACACACACACACACACACACACACATACTAACGAGGCCGTAAACCCACCCACACACACAGGTCATAAACAGCAGCCGTGTGTCCTTCTGTCTTTCCGTGTCACAGTCACAGTGACCTCTACAGTAGAGACTGAAGCTGTAAAAATGCTTCTTCATCATCATCATCATCATCATCATCATCGCCGTGGTCATGTGACTGCACTGACTGTAAACACAGCACACGATTGGCCCCATAAACAACACAAGGGTCTTTATCTGAGGCACAGATGGACAGATGGACAGAGATGGAAAGGTAGAGACACTTTCACCTCATTACAGCAGGAGTCACCGACAGATGGAGAGGAAAAGCCCCGCCCACTCCCACAATTCCACTGAGAGCTGGAAGCTGGCAAGCACAGGAACGCCGTGTGTGTGTGTGTGTGTGTGTGTGTGTGTGTGTGATAAGCACATGCTCCCTCAGTGACTGCTTCACTGATCTAACAGCGCCAATTAATTTGTTTTATATACGATTTAACTCCTCAGACGAGAGGACGCTCCTCTGGGACTTCTGAACACTCTGTGATACACACACACCAGGACCACAGACACACACACACACACAGCAGCAGCAGCAGCAGCAGACGAAGAAGAAGAAGAAGAAGAAGAAGAAGAAGAAGAAGAAGAAGAAGCTACTGTAACAGAAACTCATTTCCCTGGAGAATCATCTGATTCAGAGGAAACAGGACGTGAAGCTTCATGTGACAGAAGAATTGTTTTTATTATCATTGCCATCGTCATGTTCACTCTCCTGACTCTCCAGAGTCAAACGTGAATAAACGTGAATAAACGTGAATAAACAAGAATAAACAAGAATAAACTTGATAAATGTGAATAAACCTGAATAAACGTGATAAACGTGAATAAATGTGAATAAACCTGAATAAACGTGATGAACGTGAATAAACGTGAATAACCGTGATAAACATGAAAAAACGTGATAAAAGTGAATAAACGTGAATAAACGTTGATCAGGTGATCAGCTGTGAACTTTGGTTAAATCAGCATCGAGACCTGAATAAAAACAGCTGATTGATTATTGATGTTGATCCAGGGTCAAGGTCACTGATGAAGAGGATGATTTTCTGGCATCATTTTGTCTCATTAACACAGAAGCTCCGCCCCCTGCAGCAGACCCTGATCTTATCTGGTCCATCAGTCCTTAGTGGTCTCAGGAGAAAACCCAAATCTGTGAGAACCAGGACCCAAACGTTTCTCTGGAGAACCAGGATGTGGCAGGACGACAGGTTAGCCTTTAAAACCTCTTCAACTTGTTTTATTGGTTTTAAATTATTCAAAATAACAAATAACCAAAAAGTGTGTGTATGTTTGTGTCTGAGCTTAAACTCTGGACAATAAAAGTTAATTGTGTTCTTTGTTGTTGGAAACAGAGACTGTAGAGTCATCAAAGACACACACACACACACACACACACACACACACACACACACATTAGCAATATAATATTCATATCAAGATGTTTTGAATATATTAATTTTATTTTTCTCTTTTTTGTTTTGGCCATTGAATATGAACCTACATGTATGTGTGTATACATATATATGTACATGTATATATATATACACATATATGTATGTATATCTATTTACATATATATATAGATAGATTTATTTAATAGACTTGTTGCACACACACACACACACACACAGAGGAAGGTTGTGTGTGTGTGTGTCGGTGGGCGGGGTCAGTGACACAGCAGGACTAAACAAACTCCTCAGTCTTAGTCATGCAAATGAATGTAAATACCATGAGTGTGTGCGTGTGTGTGTGTGTGTGTGAGTATCACAGTGAATAGAGTGGCCCCCGGGGGCCAAAGTGGCCCTGTAATCAGCCGACCCCACAGTTATGTGTGTGTGCGTGTGTGTGTGTGTGTGTGTCACCACTTGCCTAATAAGCTCATTTAGCTTCAGATTCTGCTTCAGGGCTGTGTGCACGTGTGTGTTGTGCGTGTGTGTGTGTGTGTGCGTGTGTGTGTGTGTAATCAAAGCCATTCATCAGTGTCACTCATCCATCTCTAAATCTCTAAACTGTTTCACTTCAAAAAGTAAAATAACAATAAACAGAAAACTACGAACAATTAAACATAAACGTGGACGTGAACACATGAATGTTTGTGTAGATCTTTATCTGACACTGACGTGAACACGTGAATGTTTGTGTAGATCTTTATCTGACACTGACGTGAACATGTGAATGTTTGTATAGAACTTTATCTGTCACTGACGTGAACACATAAATGTTTTTGTAGAACTTTATCTGACACTGACGTGAACACATGAATGTCTGTGTAGAACTTTATCTGACACTCGTGAACATGAATGTCTGTGTAGAACACTATACAATGACAGAACTTTATCTGACACTGACGTGAACACATGAATGTCTGTGTAGAACTTTATCTGACACTGGCGTGAACCACTGAGAACTATCTGACACTGAACACATGAATGTCTGTGTAGAACTTTATCTGACACTGACGTGAACACGTGAATGTCTGTGTAGAACTTTATCTGACACTGACGTGAACACGTGAATGTCTGTGTAGAACTTTATCTGACACTGACACTGACGTGAACACATGAATGTCTGTGTAGAACACTATCTGACACTGACGTGAACACATGAATGTCTGTGTAGAACTTTATCTGACACTGACGTGAACACATGAATGTCTGTGTAGAACTTTATCTGACCCGGACACGAACACATGAATGTTTGCCACATACAGGCCTATCATCTAGATTTTATATATATATCTATATACATGTAGAGTTTATGTGTTCATGTGGATGAAGTGGTTAATGTCTCTGTGAAATAAAAAGATAACTTGTGTTAGACTGAGCTAAAGTTAGCATAACTGTCGGTGCGGTTGTTATGGTAACAGAGTGTTTGTAGCAGGTCCCAGTATCAGAGCACAGGTCAAAGGTTAATGAGGTTTGTAACTGGACAGGCGTGATTCCACCTTAAACACACAGGAATGTTAAACATGTTACAGTCGAGTGAACACATGAAACGTTTAGAGACAGGAGAACACGAACAACTTTGATCTGAATATTTGAATGAAATGTTAAATAAAAAGTGCGATGTGTGTGTTGTAAGTCCACCGTCTCTACGTCACATGATCACGTCTTTGTCTCACTGTGAGACAGACGTGTGTAAAGCACTCACACACACTCACACACACACACACACACACACACACACACACACACGGCTGCCTCCATCACTGAGTTCTAATGTCTGATTTTGTCACTTCGTCATCTGAAATCCTTTGTTCAGATTGACCTCAGTGACACAAAGTGACCACACGAGGCAGCAGAGGAGCAGCAGCTGCTGTGTGTGTGTGTGGGAGGGAGAGTGAGTGCTTTACACACGTCTGTCTCACAGTGAGATAAAGACGTGATCATGTGACGTAGATATTGTTTGTGTGTAGTTGACAGCAGCCATGTTTTTAGTGACTCTCATTTCATTTCTCTATAATCTCTAATCTCTAATCTCTCTGTGTTATCGAGGGCAGGTGTGACCTGAGGTTTTCAGCTAAAGTTGGCCGAAGAGTTGATGTTGATTTTTGTAACTCTTCAATCTGCTCGACCTGGTTTTTCACTTTTGTCTTTAATTCTCTGCACTGATGCACAGATGTGTCCTCTGTCCTGTGTCCACTGTCCTGTGTCCGCTGTCCTGTGTCCTCTGTCCTGTGTCCTCACTGTCCACAGAGAAACCTGCAGGCCTGGTGCAAGTGCAGCATCAGTAGCATTAGCATTAGCTGCAGCAGTTTTCCTTACATGGCCCCGCCCACAGAGTGGTCATGTCCTGAACCTCAGAGCTGTAACTTCCTTCCTCCTCCTCCTCCTCCTCCTCCTCCTCTCAGTAATGAGTGCGATTATCAATCTAAACAATAGTTAGAATAATTGCAGCATTAAAGCCGTCGCCGTCTCCAGGCGCTTCCTGTGTGGAGCTGAGTGACATGCTCGCCGCTTCCTGTTTCCTCTCTTAGAGAGTGGGAGTAGAGGAAAAGGGCGGGGCCTGGTCTGACTAAGGAGGTTTAGTAATGTACCATGACATATAATGAGATAATGTGTTTGTGAATGTTATAGATGCACACTCACACGTCCCATCATCATCATCATCATCATCATCATCATCATCATCTGCTGCTGCTGCTGCTGCTGCTGCTGCTGCTTTCAGGGACTGTCGTCGCTCTCATTGTTGTTGTTGTTGTTGGTGTTGTTCTTGTTGTTGTTGATGTTGAATCAGATTAGGTGACTTTCTTTAGTCTTGTAATCAGATTTGGTGACTTTCTTTAGTCTTGTAATCAGATTTGGTGACTTTCTTTAGTCTTGTAATCAGATGTGGTGACTTTCTTTAGTCTTTTAATCAGATTTGGTGACTTTCTTTAGTCTTGTAATCAGATTAGGTGACTTTCTTTAGTCTTGTAATCAGATTTGGTGACTTTCTTTAGTCTTGTAATCAGATTTGGTGACTTTCTTTAGTCTTGTAATCAGATTAGGTGACTTTCTTTAGTCTTGTAATCAGATTAGGTGACTTTCTTTAGTCTTGTAATCAGATGTGGTGACTTTCTTTAGTCTTGTAATCAGATTTGGTGACTTTCTTTTAGTCTTGTAATCAGATTAGGTGACTTTCTTTAGTCTTGTAATCAGATGTGGTGACTTTCTTTAGTCTTGTAATCAGATGTGGTGACTTTCTTTAGTCTTGTAATCAGATTTGGTGACTTTCTTTAGTCTTGTAATCAGATTTGGTGACTTTCTTTAGTCTTGTAATCAGATGTGGTGACTTTCTTTAGTCTTGTAATCAGATGTGGTCTTGATCAGATTAGTCTTGTAATCAGTGTGACTTTCTTTAGTCTTGTAATCAGATTTGGTGACTTTCTTTAGTCTTGTAATCAGATGTGGTGACTTTCTTTAGTCTTGTAATCAGATTTGGTGACTTTCTTTAGTCTTGTAATCAGATTAGGTGACTTTCTTTAGTCTTGTAATCAGATTTGGTGACTTTCTTTAGTCTTGTAATCAGATTTGGTGACTTTCTTTAGTCTTGTAATCAGATTTGGTGACTTTCTTTAGTCTTGTAATCAGATTTGGTGACTTTCTTTAGTCTTGTAATCAGATGTGGTGACTTTCTTTAGTCTTGTAATCAGATTTGGTGACTTTCTTTAGTCTTGTCAGATGTGGTGACTTTCTTTAGTCTTGTAATCAGATGTGGTGACTTTCTTTAGTCTTGTAATCAGATGTGGTGACTTTCTTTAGTCTTGTAATCAGATGTGGTGACTTTCTTTAGTCTTGTAATCAGATTTGGTGACTTTCTTTAGTCTTGTAATCAGATTAGGTAAAATCATGAATAATGCGTGTTTTCTGTGAGGAAACAAAGTCAGAAGAGTGACTGTATCATTTGTCCGCGTGTCTGGTCTCTGTCCCACAGTTTCCATGAGTTTGGAAACTTTTTCCAAATCTGACTCATCATCATCATCTTCATCACATCTTCTCACGCTGAGTCGCCGTCATTGTCGTCGTTGTCATCGTTGTCGTTCTCACACTGTGTCGTGTTTAGAGTGTCAACAGAGAAAGACTCTGTCAGCTCTGCCGCTCTCATGGTGTTTGTCTATGTCAGCACACAAACACACATACCGCCTTGCGCCTTGCGCACACAAAAGCACACACACACACACACACACACGCACACAATGTCATGAAGCGAGAATGAGGACATGAATCTCTGCGACGCATGGAGACACTTTGTCTACAATAAGTCATAATAATAGGACTGTAATATATTATTAATAACTGTAATATACAAATGAATGAATGCACTTTTATGACTTTTATAAGACTTCTGTAGATTAAAGAATGTGTAGCAATGTAAAATGTAATTTGAAATGATTTTCATGTGTTTGTGACAAACATGAATATTTGTCACAAAGACAGACATTTAAATTTCAACCTTTTTCTTTAATTTGAAGTTATTTTTTTATTGTTGTTTCTTTTGCTTTTATTTTCTATCTTAGACTTTGTTTTTTGTCTTAAGCATTTTGCTTTGATGAAGATTATTTTATAATTATTATGATATTGATCATTTATTATTATGTGTTCATATGATTTATTTTTAATCTTTTTAATCCTAATTGAAATAATTTTTTTAGCTGTAAAATTATATCTAGGGTGACTTTTGACCTACTGTGTGTGTGTGTGTGTGTGTGTGTGTGTGTGTGTGTGTGTGTGTGTGTGTGTGTGTGTGTGTGTGTGAAATGGAACATTGTCTCTCGTCTCGTGTGGCACAGCTGTTACTGCAGCGTGGGCAAAGTAGAGCAGTGTATGTGTGTGTGTGTGCGTGTGTGTGTGTGTGCGTGTGTGTGTGTGTGCATGTATGTGTCTCTGTGAGGACATTTTGTTTGCGCCTATAACTTTAAAGGGCAGTTTAAGGGTTAAACCCTGGTTTTAAGTTAAGGATAAGGTTCAGGTTAAGGGTTAGACTTAAGGTTAGTGAATGCATTATGTGTGTGTCCTCATTGAGACCACTGTACAAGAATATGTGTGTGTGAGGAGTTGGTGAACATGTGTAGGTGAGAACATGAACTTAGCCAAACCTATTTTTAGATTCACGTCAGCTTTAACCGAAAAACACAAAGGTCTCAGAACTCAGAGTTATTACTATGTAACAGACTGTAAACAAACAAACAAAACAAACAAACAAAACAAAGGTCTCAGAACTCAGAGTCATTACTATGTAACAGACTGTAAACAAACAAACAAAACAAACAAACAAAACAAAGGTCTCAGAACTCAGAGTTATTACTATGTAACAGACTGTAAACAAACAAACAAAACAAACAAACAAAACATAGGTCTCAGAACTCAGAGTTATTACTATGTAACAGACTGTAAACAAACAAACAAAACAAACAAACAAAACAAAGGTCTCAGAACTCAGAGTTATGTAAACAGACTGTAAACAAACAAACAAAACAAACAAACAAAAAAAAGGTCTCAGAACTCAGAGTTATTACTATGTAACAGACTGTAAACAAACAAACAAAACAAACAAACAAAAAGGTCTCAGAACTCAGAGTTATTACTATGTAACAGACTGTAAACAAACAAACAAAACAAACAAACAAAACAAAGGTCTCAGAACTCAGAGGTATTACTATGTAACAGACTATAAACAAACAAACAAAACAAACAAACAAAACAAAGGTCTCAGAACTCAGAGATATTACTATGTAACAGACTGTAAACAAACAAACAAAACAAACAAACAAAAACAAAGGTCTCAGAACTCAGAGTTGTACTATGGACTGTAAACAAACAAACAAAACAAACAAACAAAAAGGTCTCAGAACTCAGAGTTATTACTATGTAACAGACTGTAAACAAACAAACAAAACAAACAAACAAAACAAAGGTCTCAGAACTCAGAGATTACTATGTAACAGACTGTAAACAAACAAACAAAACAAACAAACAAAACAAAGGTCTCCAGAACTCAGAGGTATTACTATGTAACAGACTGTAAACAAACAAACAAACAAAACAAAGGTCTCAGAACTCAGAGTTATTACTATGTAACAGACTGTAAACAAACAAACAAAACAAACAAACAAAACAAAGGTCTCAGAACTCAGAGTTATTACTATGTAACAGACTGTAAACAAACAAACAAAACAAACAAACAAAAAGGTCTCAGAACTCAGAGTTATTACTATGTAACAGACTGTAAACAAACAAACAAAACAAACAAACAAAACAAAGGTCCAGAACTCAGAGGTATTACTATGTAACAGACTGTAAACAAACAAACAAACAAAACAAAGGTCTCAGAACTCAGAGTTATTACTATGTAACAGACTGTAAACAAACAAACAAAACAAAGGTCTGTTATTACTATGTAACAAACAAACAAACAAAACAAA
>NW_025321628.1:0-9718 GCF_019176455.1 Solea senegalensis | reverse complement strand
AATCCTCATGTGGAGGATAAAGTGGTAGGAACTGGGTGGATGGAGGGTCTGTATGTGAGTGTGTGTGTGTGTGGTCACAGTCTCCCTTACATAGTTCTTATAGATTTCCTGATTAAAACACACAAAACTCACCATCATCATCATCATCATCCTCAGGGCAGGGGGCATGTCTCTTTTTAGAGATGAGGTTAGAGCTTTTGTCTGAAAAAAAAAAAAAAAGATATTTTATTAAGCTGTGGAGTAAGTGAAGTCAAAGTATGTTTATCAAGTTCACAGGAAATGACCTCTTGCTTTCACAGACTTCTTTCTTTTCTTCTGAGAAGGTTTCTGACTGAAACTCAGGTTCTCATCTACAACAGAAACACATAAAAATCCATAAACACACATCAGTGGAGGTTCATGTGTAAACATTATTAAACAATTGTTGAAAAAATAATGAATAATAAAGATATTGGGACATAAAGAAAGATATTGTACACAAATAAGACCTGTTTTTAAAATAATAATTATAAACAATAATAACAATGATAATTATGACAAGTAATTCATACACTTAAGAGAAAAGTATCACTCCTGAAGTTTTTTTTTTTTATATAAAATCCATGAAAACAAACAACTCCCCATCATCCTCACTGCAGGGGGCAGGGGAACAGAGGTCACGACCTTTATCTGACAAAACAAACAAACCCACAGACATTATTCCGTATGTGTGTGAAAGGAATTCACTGTATGTGAGAAAAACAACTGAAAATAGTAAAAACATTTCATTTGTAACTCAGACATTATTCTTACATTTGATAAACAAATATTATAACCTTTAATACACTTTTTGAAAGTGAATGAATGAATTGCTGAAGCTCTAACAGAGACAAGATAAAAAAAGAGTGAGTTTTTAGTTTTTCAAACCTTACCTTCATCCTCTTCATCTGTTTCTATCGGAGAGGTCACATGACTCTGTGTCGGTGTGGGACTTTCACCTGAGAAAAAGCCAACAGTCAAATATTAATACAGAGTATTTTAAAGAAACAATTCTGTACAGGTAGAAATATGTAGTTTGTGTATTTATCAAACTAGTGTCCAGCTATAGGTGTTGACAAAAAACAACAACACAGACAGCTGTTACACAACAACATGGTGTGTACATAAAAACAACAGTGTGTGTACATACATACCAGACACAGAGGGATGGAGTGTGTTAAAGTTCCTCCCTGTTAAGGTGCTACTGCCTTGTTCCATAGCAAACAAAAGCTTGCTAATCTTTGCTATCTGAAAGGTTTTGTCAGTCTGTCTGTAAAAGTCCCGGTGAACTCTGATGTCATGACCCATGAACCGAGCAACTTGTTCCAGCTCTTGTTCGTCAAGATCCAGGAGCTGGCAAAGTGTGGCCACCTGTTTTCTTAGTTTAGTTGACCTGAGGAGCTCAGGGTTTTCTGCTTTGCTCTCCTCTGCATATTTCCGCAGACAGTCGCAGCCACGTATGTTCGTCAGCACACCAGCTCTGGCAAAGAGGTAGGGATTTTCAGTGGGAACACCAGCTTCATCTCTCCATTTCAACAACACTTGGATTGACTCCATCATCCTGTGTGTGAAAAAAACAGGAACCTTCTTCCCTCTTTTTCCTCGGACCTCGATGCGAGTCAGCTGTTTGCTCAGTTCCTTCTCTAAAGGAGACAGAGTGCTGTAAATGTCCTCATTGATAGGATTAGTGTTGACTTTTTTGTAGGCTTCGAGAGTCAAGCGCGATGCTTCTCCTTCACGACGCTTATTAAAAACAATCAGCTGTGCCAGAATGCTCTCATTTAACACCTTGTATGCAGTCAAACTCAGCTGCTGCTCCAGTTCAGCTCTGGCTTTGTCTTCCACCATCCTGAGATGATCTCTAAGTGCCATGACATTTTTTGTGAGGGGAATGTCATCGGGTTTGTTCCACCTCTTCTCCTGCATGCTCTGGTGAGCAGATACCGCAACATGAGTTTTCCAATTTTTTTCCAACAGCTCCAAAAACTTTTTTGCCTTTTTTTCTGCCAGGTCATCATCGTTCATGAGACTTTGCCCAATCAACACCTCCACTGCTCCTTTCAGGCAGAATCCCACTCTCACTGCTGTTGAGGGTTTCCCATATTCATTTTTGCTTGGACTGAATTCTGTTAATTTCTTGGCTGCATTGACCACAAGCAGAAATTTCTTGGGGACACATATGTCTTCCAAAGTCCTCACAGTACTGTCCATAGCTTTGGCAGTCAACATGAATCTACTCCCTCATTCTTTGAGATATATAGTTGTGCTTGGACTTCACACGACCATGTTTTGCATACAGTGATTCCCCATAGTTGCAGATCAATGAAGCCCCTGATGTGGAAGGACCGTCATCCTGTCTCATTTTATTAATAATAGCCTGACATCCACTAGATGAAGCCATTATAGGAAGCAGGCTGAAACACTCTGTACTGCCCTCTGGTCTTTCTCTTGTTGTCTGTCTCACTGCTGGTTTTAAGTTTACATGATCCCTGGTGTCTCCACAAATCAGTCCTAGAAAACATGCCGTAGCAGAATTTACAAGGCAAATAGTGCCATGCAGATGTTTTATGAGACGGCTGCTTTACAGTTACTATCTGTCCTTTGCCTTCAGCCAGGACCCTCACATTGTGCTTAAAATCCTTTCCTTCTAATTTGTTCTAAAAGAACTTTTCTTTGTGGTGACTTTGATGCAAAGCTGAATGCATGTGCCACATCCTTTACCTCCATATGCTTCTCTGCAAGTGCCTCGCCATCTTGTTATTTGGCTGATGGCAATACAATAATGTTTTTGTCCCATGATCTTTTGTTGTCTTTTCTTTTTGTACATGTCTTAACAGTCACATTAACACTAACTTCAGTTTTGGTTGTCTTTGTTTTCTTATTTTGCCCTTCACATACGTTCTTAGGTTCTTTTTCTGATTGTGAACTTGCCTTTGAGTGGATCTTCTTCCTGATCATCATCATCCTGATCTTCCTCATGGTCATCATGATCTTCCTCATGGTCACCATCCTGATCTTCATGAGCTTCTTCCTGGTCATCATCTTGTCCTTCTTCCCAGTCATCATCCTGATCATCTTTCTGATCCTCTTCTTGATCTTCATCCTGATCTTCCTCATAGCCATCATCCTGATCTTCCTCCTGTCCTTCTTTTTGATCTTCTTCTTTATTAAAATCTGGTCATCATCCTGATCCCCACCTGATCTTCTTCAGCCAATATTGTACTTGTAGATTTGGGCTCATCAGTGTCAAAGTCCGTGTCCACGTTTTCAACCACATCACTGGGTGTAGATTCATAATATTTGGGATCATAGTCAGGGTCCCTCACGTAACAGTCCACATCTGACCCCTCACTGGACATGTCAGGGATGAGACCAGCTGCAAGTAAAACACAATCATGAGCATCTTCACTGAGCAGCTGGACCATCATTAACTCGTTAGTGACCTACCATGTCAGTCATCAGTCTAAATTAGAAATCTTTGTTTTAAAACACAAACATTCCAGAACATCAGTCACACTTTTCACATCTGACAAAGCTACAGATCTTAATAATAATTAGCCTTTAACATAAAGTTAGCAAAAGCAATAATAAATATAATAATACACCATAGCAATAATTCATCCAGCACACCAACTATTGTATCATTAATAACAGGGATATCACATACTGTAAGTAACTCTTAATATTTAGTACACTTTTACATCTTTGACACAAAATGTTATTCAAATCTCTTCAAAGAACGTTTCCTTATTTTCTGTTTAAACTAACTGTTTTAAATAGTTTGGTTAATGTTCAGTAAAGAAAAAGTGTGAAGAGCAGTGTTTTCTATGCATCACTGTGTCCCTCACCTGCTCCCTGTGTCACACTCACACACATACACAGATACCTACAGTACTGCACGTTTCATTTATTTTGCTTTAAAACTATTTTAAACATTTAGATAGTTACACAATAATGTCACATTTCAGCTTTTCAACTAAATAAAAGTTAAAAAGCTAAAATGTCTTACTCTTAATTAATTACTAACTAATTAAAACAATTAAATAAAACATGATTCAGGTTAAAAGTGTTAAAAGGTTCTTACCTGCAAAGACAAACTTTGAAAAAGTCTCTTTCACACTCTTGATGATGAATTGTTAATCTCCACAGTCTTCTTCCTAATCTGTCCAGAAACTCCATGAGACTGGCTTAATTGGAAGGTGGGGGAGAGGTGGGTGAGCATGATCTGAGCACGTGCAGGGTTTGGTAGGTGAGCATGCTCAGAGCAGGTGCAGAGTGGGGAGGGGAGGAAGGGCGGGCCTCCTCCTGATGAGCCCTGACTGAAGAGTGAGTTTCAGACTCAGAGTGAAACTCAGTGTTCTGAACTTTCAGGCCTGAAGTTTCAGAGATTTCACAATTTAATTTTAAAATACTTAATTAACATGAAGGTTTGTGTGTTTAAGTCACTGAGACATGAACATAACATTATTGATTTAAAATTAGAAAAACATTTTTAATATATTACCAATAAAATAACATTTAATAATTAATAATGAAGTGACATGGATGTAAAATGAACAGACTTCTCCTCCTGTCTGTCTCTCTCCTCATGTCTGTCTGTCTCTCCTCCTGTCTCTTGTCTCTCCTCCTGTCTGTCTCTGTCTCTCCTCTCTCCTCCTGTCTGTCTCTTGTCTCTCTCCTCCTGCCTGTCTGTCTTTCTCCTCCTGTCTGTCTTCTCTCTTCCTGTTAGTCTCTTGTCTCTTCTCCTGTCTGTCTCTCTCTCCTGCCTGTCTCTTGTCTTTCTCCTCCTGTCTGTCTCTGTCTGTCTCTTGTCTCTCCTCCTGTTAGTCTCTTGTCTCTTCTCCTGTCTGTCTCTTGTCTCTCTCTCTTCCTGTCTGTCTCTCTCCTCCTGTCTGTCTGTCTCTTGTCTCTCCTCTGTCTGTCTGTCTTTCTCTGTCTGTCTGTCTGTCTCTTGTCTCTCCTCCTGTCTGTCTCTTGTCTCTCTCTTCCTGTTAGTCTCTTGTCTCTTCTCCTGTCTGTCTCTCCTGCCTGTCTCTTGTCTTTCTCCTCCTGTCTGTCTGTCTGTCTCTTGTCTCTCCTCCTGTCTGTCTATTGTCTCTTCCTGTTAGTCTCTTGTCTCTTCTCCTGTCTCTCTCTCCTCCTGCCTGTCTCTTGTCTTTCTCTCCTGTCTGTCTGTCTCTTGTCTTTCTCCTCCTGTCTGTCTGTCTCTTGTCTCTCTCTTCCTGTTAGTCTCTTCTCTCCTCCTGCCTGTCTCTTGTCTTTCTCCTGTCTGTCTGTCTGTCTGTCTCTTGTCTCTCCTGTTAGTCTCTTGTCTCTTCTCCTGTCTGTCTCTTGTCTCTCTCTTCCTGCCTGTCTCTCTCCTCCTGTCTGTCTCTTGTCTCCTCCTGTCTGTCTCTCTCTCTTCCTGTTAGTCTCTTGTCTCTTCTCCTGTCTGTCTCTCTCCTCCTGCCTGTCTCTTGTCTTTCTCCTCCTGTCTGTCTGTCTCTTGTCTTTCTCCTCCTGTCTGTCTGTCTGTCTCTTTGTCTCTCCTCCTGTTAGTCTCTTGTCTCTTCTCCTGTCTGTCTCTTGTCTCTCTCTTCCTGTCTGTCTCTCTCCTCCTGTCTGTCTGCCTCTCTCAGGTCTAACTTGAGTCAGGATATATTGAATCTTTTCTTGCTGATGTAGAAAACGTTAAATCTCTAAAATAATAAAGATGAATAATAAAGAATAAAGTTTATGTCTAATCCACTTGAAAAGTACCTCGAGTTAACATCAGATTTGTCGTAAGATTAAAATGAGTTGTTGTTGTTGTTGTGGCCGGTGCCAGGCGATCACTTGGATAAATGAAGGGCCACAAATAAACATTTGTAAAGAAAGATGAAGAATAATGATGAAACCATGATTTATATGTAGCATAGTGTAAAGTGTGTTACTCCAGTTAAATGCTGAGAAACTAAAGTGCTTGACCGTCTGTTTGTGATCAACAGATCAGATCATGGAGAGTGTATCATGCAGAGAGGCTCATGGTAAAATAGATTTCTATTATTGGTCTAAATCAGAATATTCAACTCAACGGTCAAAGGTCCAGTTAGTTAGAGAACATTTCCTCAAGCAAAGGTCTGACTCACTCGCTTCTCACCTCCTTCATCCGTCTGTATTCAGGGTCACAATGTTCATGGAATACAGACATTTGATTGGCTTAATAGCATCACGTGGGACGGCTTAACTCGAATGAAGTGGTCAGTGGATTTCCTGATTCACTAAACCAGTACCGTAAAGTCTAGAGAAGCTGCGATAGTCAAAATGGAAGCGCCTGTCAAAATTTAAAATACTTAAATAGTTAGTAAAAATTGACTGTCCAGGTCCATACAGGACAGCGTCTGGATCCGGACTCGGACCACGGTCTGCCTGTTAGTGACCTCTGGTCTAAATTATGTGTGCTTTTGGTGACCACAATGTGTTTGTCATTGAATTTAAAGCCAGATGCTCTCAGGTGATCTCAGGAGCTCTTGTATGAGACACAGATCTTTTTAAAGAGTGAATTTGGAAAACTGGAAAAGTGAAAGATTCTCTGCTGTGGAGGAGATGGATCAGCTAATGTGTGTGGAAGACAGAATAAATGCATGAATAAAACTTAGAAGAGTGTTTCAGAAGGATTTAAAGAACTTTAGCCAATGTCAGGTGTGAAGTTAAGAACATGCTCACAGATTCATGATGACAACGTGTCACCACTGTGTAAGATACGTGGCTTGTTATTTGATTCTCAGTTGAATAAAGTGTTCTCTTTGTGACAACACAGAACAGGTTATTTTCACTGGATGTTAAGTGCTGGGTCATGGAGGAAGTATGGAGGAAGTACTGAAAAAAAGTTTGAATTAACTGATTCTAATGATTCAGTTAAACTGAAAACCACTGCTCTACATGTCACTGTCACTCGATTGTGTGTCACATGTAAAACAAAGTCACCACAGATGCATGCAGCTGTGCAGTGATGACTCTGTCTACTTGAGTAGGTTCTATTTGTAGTGGAAAACCAACCTAAACCGTGCCGTGGCGAGGCGAGCTGGGCCCATAGTGGAAAAGGAGCTTAAGTAAGAGCTAAAGTAACTGAGCAAAGAGTGACATCACCAGAAAGACATGCTGCTAATGTGGCTATAAAACAGTTAGACAGAAGGCAGTGTAGTGTAGCTATATTAGCACAGATAAAACATAGCTATGTAAGTTAGCTACATAATGCCCATCAAACACAAGCACACACAGTGTGTGTAAGCATACTTATATCTAAGGGTTAGTTTAGGTCTGGTTTGATAGTCAATAACAAATGTCTGTCAGAAAGAATTGGGCTTTGCATAATGTATAACTCCAATATAACACACAGATGTTGGCATATCATTTTAACGCTGACACCAACCAAGTGAGCACATGAAAGCTGTGTATAACAGGGTTTAATTCTGCAAATAAAGAATAAAGTTAGCAATGTTAATGAGATTTCCTGGAGGTCAGTGAATGCATCATGACAGTCAGTGGTGCTAGAAGCCTGTCAATCATGTGTGGGCCCTGTGATTGGCAGGAAATAGAGGGAAAAGTTGGCAGTGGGAGTAGTCCATCACACAGACCATAGCCCAAAAGTGCCACTTAATGCTGCGTATGTAGTGACATTACATCAACTGTGAGAAAAAAACTTGATGGAACCTACATTTAATTAATACATTACATTACATTACATTACATTTAATTTAATTAAATACAGCTTAATTTAGGTGAGTACATGGTTTATTTTGACTGTGGTTAATATCATACTCATATCTGCTATGTGCGTGTTGTTTTAGTAAAGGAAATTTGATAAACGTAATACATTTTTTAACAATAATAATAATAATCCATGGATTTCCCGCTGAATCTGACAAAACTGATATAACTCTAATATATAAATCTGTTAAAATATAAATCTTGTAGAAATTGTCTCAATTTATCAGGGTTTTTATCAACATATTTTTTCAATACTGCAGTATACCAATAACCAAGATTATTTTGGTCACTATCGTCACAGTCTGAAATATTCATACTGTTACAGCCCTAAAACACATGTAATTTTTGGAGAAAACTGAATTGTTTACTTTTATATTGTCATTATAATAAATGGCTAGAATGATTTAAAACATCCCACTAATTTTGTTAGTAAAACTTAACACAATGGTACATTTCTGCATGAAATTTTAAAATATGTGCTTGTTTTTAATGAATATAAACATGTGACTGTTTTGTGTAATGCAGTCAATTTGGTGCAATAAATATGCAAAGACCATAGGGGGCAGCAGAGCGGAAAAAAGGGTGTAGTAAATATGAAAAAACCATAGGGGGCAGCAGTGAGTAAATATGTGTGTATGCAGGTAATACACACACACACCAATTTTTGCGAGATTTTTCCAGTTTGCTACTTTTCTGAGGCCCTCTCTGAAACTTTGAGAGAAGCCTAAAAACAGCCTCTAGAGGCCTTTACAGTGAAAACAAAGTGAGGACCGACCAAAATGACCTCACTTTGTAAAAAGGACCTCACTCCAAAGGTTAATAAATTACACTGGGTCTCAAAAAGATAGCTATACAAACACACACACACACACACTGACACACACCAGACATTAATACACAGGACACACACCTGACACACACACAGCCACACACACACATGACACACACTGACAGCACACACTGACACATCATCCTGACACACACACTGACACACACACACACACACACACACACACACTGACACAATACACTGACACATCAATACGCACACTGACACACATACTGACACACACACACTGACACACTGACACACACACACACACACACACACAAATGATACACGACACACACACTGACACACCCGACACACACACACACTGACACACACACACACAGACACACCACACACACACACACACACACACACACACACACACACACACTTGACACACACACTGACACACACACTGACACACCTAATACACATACTGACACACACACTGACACACACACTGACACACACACACACTGGGACACACTGACACACACACTGACACACTGACACACACACACTGACACACACACTGACACACTGACACACACACACACTGACACACTGACACACACACACTGACACACTGACACACACACACACACACACACACACACACTGACACTGACACACACACTGACACACTGACACACACACACACTGACACACACACACACACTGCTGCCTCCATCACTGAGTTCAAATGTCTTATTTTGTCGTCAAATTCAGCATTTTTAAAATCTTCTGTTCATATTGACTTCAGTGACACAAAGTGACCACACGAGGCAGCAGAGGAGCAGCAGCTGTCTCTGTGGGCTTTGGTGTGGGAGAGTGAGTGAAGACGTGGTCATGTGACTGCTGTGAGCCATGTTTTTACATCATGTCACATCTGTGTTGGAGTTAACACATGTGATAGGGAGATAAGTGTGTGTGTGTGCGTGCAACACCACCTGTGATAAACAACACACACACACACACACACACTGATCTGTGTGTGCGTGTGTGTGTGTGTCTCCAGGTCCTTTATCCTTCAACCCTAAGTGCAGGAAACAGTTCAACAGACTGTACCACAACACCAGAGACTGCACTGTACCTGCCTGTGAGTACACACACAGACACACACAGACACACACAGACACA
>NW_025321627.1:0-20498 GCF_019176455.1 Solea senegalensis | reverse complement strand
GTTCTGGTCTTGTGTGGCAGGAACAATCCCGTGTGTGTGTGTGTGTGTGTGTGTGATTGGTTCTTGGTCTTGTGTGGCAGGAACAATCCCGGTGTGTGTGTGTGTGTGTGTGATTGGTTCTGGTCTTGTGGCAGGAACAATCCCGTGTGTGTGTGTGTGTGTGATTGGTTCTGGTCTTAGGTGGTAGGAACAATCCCAGTGTGTGTGTGTGATTGGCCTTGGTCTTGTGTGGCGGAACAATCCCGTGTGTGTGTGTGTGTGTGTGTGTGTGTGATTGGTTCTTGTGGCAGGAACAATCCCGTGTGTGTGTGTGTGTGATTGGTTCTGGTCTTGTGTGGCAGGAACAATCCCGTGTGTGTGATTGGTTCTTGGTGTCCTCCACAGATTGTTGGAAGCGGCCGATTGGTGGTGTCCACTAAATGTGGTCACGTGTTCTGCAGTCAGTGTTTGAGAGACACTCTGACGTCGTCGCACACGTGTCCCACCTGCAGGAAGAGACTCACACACCGCCAGTACCACCCCCTCTACATCTGACATCACTGTGACATCATCGGTGTGACACCTTATCCAGTGACAGTTTGTTGCTGCTGAACCTTTTTTATTTAAAGTTTGTTTTCTGACAGTTAATTTTATCTGATAAAGAAAAGTAGAAATAAATTCTGTTGATTCTATGGAAATGCTTGTTTTCTCTTTCAATAACGACATCATCAGAAGAACCAATCCGAGAGCAGGATCCTCAGGAAGAGAGATCACCTGTGTGACCTCAGTATCTGTGGTTTAAAATGACTTGTCATTAATCAACAGGATTCATATAAATAAAACTAATAAACATCAATCATTGATCAGATGTGTTCATACTCTGTTGTTTACGTTTGTCTTGTGACTCTGACTCATTCATGTCATAAGACTGATGAGTCACTGTCACCTGACCTGAACTCTGCTGCTGATTGGATGCTGAGTGATGACGTAATGACAGGAAACTCAGACTAAAGCGGAGGACGAAACAACAAGTTCAAAACAAAGGTGCTAATGTGACGTTAGTTACGTGTTTACTGACGTACGTTATGTTCTTTATGTCACTTTTCAACGTAACTCTTTCACACTAAACATCCGCCATTTTGTCTTGTAACGATGACTGATGACTATTTTGTGGGAAATTCCCTCTTCGAAAAGTGCCGAGTCATTCCTCGGTCTCTCATTGGTCGACAGGGCGGCGCTCAGGGATCGGACCAATGAGAAGTCGCCTCGTCACTGCTACGTACACAGACGTGAGGAGCGTCTGAGGCGGAAGTAAATATTAAAGTGAGGATTTAAAGCTGCGTCACAAAGTTCGTCAGTTAAAGTCAGTTTAGTTCTTAAACTGAACAAGAACCAGGTTCACTTCACTTCTGCTTCACTCGCGTCATCGCGGTGATTCCGTCCTGTTTGCTTGGTGAGTCGTCGGTTAGTCGTCGTCATGTCGGTCACGGTGAAGGCTTACCTGCTCGGTAAAGACGAGGCGGTGAAAGAAATCCGCAGGTTCACGGTGGATCACGAAGTTTCCAGCAACTTCGATTATTTGAGTCGGAAAACAGCGACAGTGTTCGGTAATCTCCGGAACAGCGGCTTCAATATGTTCTACAGAGGTAATATATACTTTATATACACGGAATAATAATAATAATGATGATGACGTAATAAACTGACCGAAATCTTCTGTGGACATTTGACACGAGACACGTTTATTCTGGTTAATGTTTACGTTTTATTAACTTTAACATCGCCATTCTGTCACTGTATGGTCTGTCTGTCCGTCAGTGCCTGTCTGTCTCTCTGTTCGTCTGTGCCTGTCTGTCTGTCTGTCTCTCTGTATGTGCCTGTCTGTCTGTCTGTTTGTGCCTGTCACATTATCTGTCTGTCTGTCTCTCTGTCCGTCTGTGCCTGTCTGTCTGTCTGTTCGTCTGTGCCTGTCTGTCTGTCTGTCTCTCTGTATGTGTCTGTCTGCCTATCTCTCTGTCTGTTTGTGCCTGTCACATTATCTGTCTGTCTGTCTCTCTGTCCGTCTGTGCCTGTCTGTCTGTCTGATGATGATGATGATGATGATGATAAAGATGAGGATGTTGATGATGGTGAAATTGATAAAGGTGTTGATGATGATGATACAGATGATGATGATGATGATGAGGATGATTATAAAGATGAGGATGTTGATGATGATGAGGATGATGTGGTCCTCAGATGAAGATGGAGACCTGGTCGCGTTCTCCTCTGACGATGAGCTGATGATGGGTCTGAGCTGCATCAAGGACGATACGTTCAGACTCTTCATCAAAGGTATGATCATCAATATTCATTGATTATTAAGTATTGATTTATTGATGAATCCCAGAATGTGTGTGGGCGGAGCCCTGGGTCAGTAAGTAGCCAATGAAGAGAGTGAATAAAGTGATTGATTGACGTGATTTCAATCTTTCAGAGAAGAAGGAACATCGTCGGGATTTTCCTCTCCACGCATTCCCCCCTTGCAGTTTTCCCCCCCCTCCTCCTCCTCACCTGGCCCCGCCCCCTGCACTGCACCCAAACGTCACCTGTGACGGCTGTGAGGGTCCGGTGGTCGGGACTCGCTTCAAGTGTTCGGTCTGTCCGGATTACGACCTGTGCTCCACCTGCCAGGCCCGCGGGACGCACACCGAGCACGCCATGCTGCCAATATGGCACCCGATGCAGGTCTGACCCCTGACCCCTGACCACCGATCCAGACCGTAGACCTGATCCTGATCCTCATCTTCTTCTCTGTATGTCTGCAGTGGTTTCCTCGGGGAAGGTGGATGAAATGGTTTAGATCCTGCAAGCAGAACCAGAACCAGGGTCAGGCCCCAAACCCAGGTCAGACCAAAAACCAGGACCAAAACCAGGGCCAGAACCAGGACCAAAAGCAGGACCAGAGCGCTAGCCAGGCTGGATCCCAATCTGCAGCCGACTGTGGTAATAATGTGGATTTAATGATGACCTCATCATCATCGTCATCGGCGTCCTCCCTGACCTCTGACCTCTGTTTGTCTGCAGCCTCTCAGGCCAACGTGGACTTCCTGAAGAACATTGGTGAGGGTGTGGCGGCCATGTTGAGCCCACTGGGTGAGTGATGTCACTGCTGTTTAACGCAGCTCTCTGATTGGCTGTCACTCTGAGTCATACAAACAGGAAGTGCTGATTGTAAACAGGAAGTGCTGTGTCGCAGGTATTGACGTGGACATCGATGTGGAGCACGAGGGTCAGAGAACAAAGGTCAACCCTTCCTGTTCTGTTGACCCTAACCCGAGTGAAGAGGGGCGGGACCCTATAGAGACAGATGGTGACACCGAGAGGTCAAAGGTCAGTGACCAACAGTTGATTGACAGTGAAGTGAACAGAGTCTGTAAATGACCGACATGTGTTACCATGGAAACAGGTGGTGAGAGACTCCGACGAGGAGTGGACACACCTGAGCTCCAGAGAGGTCGACCCGTCCACTGGAGAACTGCAGTCCCTCCAGAACCAGGAACAGGAACAGGAGCAGAAGCAGGACCAGATCCAGGTTCAGGTTCAGGTGCAGAAGCAGGACCAGGTCCAGAGCCAAGAGCTGAACCAGGACCAGACTCCACCGTCAGCAGCTCAGCAGGGTCCGTCAGGTCTGAGGGAGGCAGCGTTGTACCCACACCTGCCTCAAGGTGAGATCAGTGTTGAGTCCAGAACAGAGTCCGGAGTCCATTTAAATCTGGATCCACAGTAAACTTAATAACAGTAACAAAGTAACGGACGATATGAACCTTAAGTCTAAACACAATGTTACCTTTCAGTTGTTTACTGTTGACAGAAGCCACGCCCACTCATCACTACATGGTTTGTGTGTCAGTGTCTCTGACCTCTGATCTATGCCCCACCCACAGAGGCGGACCCTGGTCTGATCGAGTCTCTGTCCCTCATGCTGTCCATGGGCTTCACTGACGAAGGCGGCTGGTTGACCCGCCTCCTTCAGACCAAAGCCTACGACATCGGCGCCGCGCTCGATGCCATCCAGTACGCCAAGCAGCCCCGCCCACCTCAGCCATGATGTCATCACCTGTTCTTAGCCAATGACAGCCAGCGCTCAGTCAATAATCAATTCTTGTTAATCAATGCGTTAACTGATTCATCTTCCTGTTAATCAATACTTTGATTCTGTCACTTGTCAATCAATACATGACTTATGACATCATCGATCACATGTTTATTCATCTGACCAATAAAAGCAAAGACATTCAACAACTCATGTTATTATTTCAAAAATCTATTTCTTTGGGGTGCCCAAATTTATGCACATGCCTATTTTTGTTTAAATGCACATAAAAATGTTTCCGTTGGACCAATAAAAAATATTTCACCACTGAGATGTTTCTGTTTCCATAACGTGTAACATATGTTAAAATGAAGCTCAGCAAGTGACAAACTGCTGCAGTGATTTTTCTAAGGGGTGCCCAAACCTTTGCGTACCACTGTATATACTGTATACACACACACACACACACACACACACACACACGTATATAACTACGGTGGTGTGGTTTGTTACACTTCAATGTTTCAGATTATCCAACAAATTTAAATATTAGACAAAGACAACCCAAGTAAACACAACATGCAGTTTTTAAGTGATGATTTTATTTATTATGAGGAAAAAACTGTCCAAACCTACATGGGAAAAAGTAATTGCCCCCCCTGTAAAATCATCAGGTCACTGTGGTTAGTCACATTTTTTGGAAAATGTTACTTGCCACACCCAGGCCTGATTATTGCCAGACCTATTGATTCAAGAGACCACTTAAATAGAACCTGTCAGACAAAGTCAAGTCGGCCAAAAGATCCCAAATAAGGAAGACATCATGCCGCGATCTAAAGCAATTCAGGAACAAATGAGAAACAAAGTAATTGACATCTATCGGTCTGGAAAAGGTTACAAAGACCTTTGTAAAGCTTTGGGACTCCAGAGAACCACGGTGAGGGCCATTAATCACAAATGGAGAAAACATGGAACAGTGGGCAACCTTCCCATGAGTGGCCAGCCGACAAGAATTACCCCAATAGTGCAGCGACGACTCATCTAAGAGGTCACAAAAGAACCCAGAACAACATCTAAAGAACTGCAGGCCTCACTCAGTGTTCATGACTCCACCATAAGAAAGAGACTGGGCAGAACCCACAAGCCATTCAGAAGTGGACACCCGCAGGTCCACTTCTGAACCCAACCAGTTATTAGGTTTGGGGGCAAACACTTTTTCACACAGGGCCATGTAGGTTTAGATTTTTTTTACCTCCCTTAATAATAAAAACCTTCAATTAAAAAACGCATTGTGTTTACTTGTGTAGTCTTTGACTAATATTTATATTAGTTTGATGATCTGAAACAAGTGTGATAAACATGCTGAAAAATAAGAAATCACTTTTGCACACAACTGTATACTGTATATACTTATGTACATGTGCATATGTGTATAAACCAGGCCCCCCCGACCTGAGCCCCTGTCCAGGACACGCACACAAAAAAGAATAAAGTGTCGTGTACTTCCACTAAAACATTTGTTTGATCCTGGTGAGTTTTTGCGACTTTTTGAAGTCACTGGATCGTGAAAATGTGAAGATATTAACATAAATTTAACCTTGAAGATAGTCCAAGTGCACAAATAGCAAGAGATGAAGAACCAGGATCCTCCTCATCGTCATGTGACATTGTCACGTGACACTTAACTACTAACAATGCTGTTGATTTCAATGTAACTTATAATAACACACAACCGTAGGAAAGTTATTGTATTTTAACTCAACAGTGCAAACGTCATCATCAGTTCACTGGTTCATCAGTTCACTAGTTCAGTGTTTCCCAAACCTGGTCCTCAGGGAACTCTGCTCCAACACACCTGATTGGGAAACACTGGTTTATAGGACAGTAGAACGTGGAAGACTTTCTTAAACTTGTCATTTGTAAGACAAATGAGTGCATTTTGCGCGGTGACATGCTGAAATGCTTATTTATTTAATAATTTACTCCACACTATGCAATACTTATATACTGTGCACTACTTATATTGTATATACAGATTTTTATCCTGCTTAAATTACATTCCAACTGTGCAATATCTGTATTTTTAAATGGTACCCTGCTAAAATCACTTTCATACTGTGTAAATGTTTATATTTCTATTGTTATATACTGCAAAATTACATTTCACTCTGTGATATTTATATTCTATATGCTGCTAAAATCATATCTCACACTGTGATATTTATATTTCTATATTTCATATACTGTTAAAAAAAAATAAAAAAAAAATACACTTCATACTGTGGAAATAGTCTTATTTATTATTTTTTATACCCTGCTATGGGTCACGTCTCATAGAAATGCACTTTTTATATTTAAACCCTGCCACAGACCTGCTTTTTCATATTGTGCAATAAGAATTTGATGGCTGTATATCCTTTTAATGTAGTACGCTGCAACTGAAAACCCACCTCACGTTAACTAGGGTCACTTTTTCTTTTTAATGTCCTTGACCCATACACTGGTTGTTGTTGTTGTTGTTGTTATTGTTCTTCGTTGTTAGCTGTATGCACTTTCAAGGTGAAGTCAAGTAAATCTCGTTGTACAACTTGTATAATGACAATAAAGGCATTCTATCTATTCTATTCTATGAATCTGCGAGTTGACGTCGTTGTCATTGCACACGGCACAGAGAGGACATAACAAGTGTACTTTTAAGATAAATGGGGCCAAGCATTTCCTAGAAAACCCTGTCTGAATTTGGAACTTTATTCCCCACTATATATTCTCTCGCTTTGGTGGTCTGAGCTTTTTTTTGAACCGCAATTACAATGTGGAAAAACTCCCTGTTAAACTGTCCAACTTTCGTAAACAGGTCCTCTTAGCATGGTCTCTCGTTTATAAACACAATTTCTCACCTCACAGGTATCTGATTTGGAATAACAGAGATATTTTATATGGAAAACAAGTCAAGTTTTTTTGAGAACGGTACAGAATCAAATTCTGCTGGTGTGCCAGCTATTTAATGGAGAGGGGCGGCTTGTGTCTTATAGAGAGTTTCTTTTAACATATAATATTCCAGTTACGCCTCGAGAATTTGCAATCGTATTTGATGCCATTCCTTCAGGCACGATAATGCTTTTTAGAGATACTGGCAGAACTCCCAGTATTCCCACTCCTGTCTCCCTCCCTGCTGTGGCTGAATCACCTGTTTTTCTATACGTCCTCGAAATAATAAGAACATTCGTGCCATTTCAGAAAGAAATTATTTCTATTCCAAATGTCGTATTTTATTGGAACAGATTTGTGAACTACATTGATTGGAAAAACGTTTGGTGGATTCCTGTGACTAAATTTAAAAGAGACATAAATACGAACTGTTCTTTTTGTGAAGCCCACCCAGAAACTGTTTTACACATCTTTTGGTTTTGTTCACACACCAGGTCATTTTGGCAAAAACCTCAGCAGATTCATCATTGACCATATTTATAAAGACTTTGTCTTATTATGGGAGAATGTGGTATTTTGCTTTTATAGAACTCAAAATAGAGAGAATATGTACTTCATTATACATTTATTAATTCTGTTGGCAAAATTCCATATTCATAAATGTAAATTCAATGGTCAAAAACCTAATTTTGTCCCTTTTACCCATGAAGTTGTGCACTATAGTTCTTTGATTTCTGGCTCCAACAACAAGGAGGCAATTAAGACTGTCAATGTTTGTGTCACGATCCCACTCTCCTCCACTGCTATTCTTCTTCTTATTATTATTATTGTTCTTATTCGTTATTTTCCTCCGTGCTATTCACTCTCTCTCTCTTCCCTCTCTGCAGGAGGCGTGGCTGACCTACTTCCACTGATGACGCTGGTGATCAGTAACACCTGCGGCAGCTCGTCCTCACCTGCTCCTGATGAGCAATCAGGAGGCTTCTTAAGCCTTTGCCGTCCCAGTGTCAGACTGTTTTTGCTCTACCAGTGTTAAAGCTTATGACTTCTTCAGTGATATCTGAAACTCTGACTTCTGGAACATTTACTGGAGTTATTCTGCTTCAGGTCGCCGCGTCTCCTGCTTCCCCGAGAGCTGCGGATTCACCACAACCCATCTTGGCCGTTACAACCTCCCCTGTCCTTATTCACCATCGTGAGTCTGATCCATCCAGCATTCCCCCACTCACTGACTCTCACTCTGGGCTCTCGCCACTTCCTGGGCACAGCTGCATCGGCAATAAACCTTGTTAAACCGTGATCTGTCTCCTCTGCATTGTTGGGTCCTCTTTGTAGTCAAACCGCTCTCATTAGAGAGCGTAACACTTTGGTCCTCCTTTTTCTTTTTCATAATTTATTAGCTACCTAATCCTGTAATAAAACACATTCAAAACATGAACGTTACTGTAGTCGTGGTTAAACTTGTCTGTCGAGTAAAGCTGACTAACGTCCGTTTGTGAAATTATGAAAAAGAGGAAAAAAAGGCAACTATAGTTAGCTATGTTAGCTAATATCCCCATGCTTTTCAAACGAGAGTAACATGCTTTTTCATGCGGTTAACATGCAGTTAGCTGATGGAGTTCAGATTAATTTTTAGTGCTCAATGTGGAACTATGGAAGCAAATCTGTACCATAATTCAAATTCATGCATTTTTTGATAAATGAAAATAAAATGAATAATAATTCATCCAAATTCTTTTTTTTTTTTTGCGATCCCAAGGAGAGTGACGTCAGTTTCCGAAAGCAATGTATCCCAGAATGCATTTCGCCGCAACGTAGCAGGACAGAATACAAATATAAATGTGAAATTAATATTTTTCTGTGTCCCGGAACACAGTTTTAAGATCATTTGTGGCGAGAAATGAGTCATTTAGAATTCAAACATGTGGTTTGTGTATGATGATAAGACGCATGTATAGTTTGGCAGTGACGTTGTCGGAGGTGATCAGCTCAGCCTCTGCGGACGCTCGGTGCTCACTGTGCCCGGGGCAGAGCAGCGTTACCTCGGCCTGTCCTGATGAAATGATCCACTGGCTCAGGCTTCATAGGATTCTCGGTGTGATCCATAGATTTGTGGTTGATGTGTTATTTTGTTTTTAATGGAAACATTTTGTATATTATTAATTTATTTTACCTTAGAATTTTAGATTTATATTAAAGTCGCACGGTCATTGTATATGTATTTAAATATATGTATTGTAACAGATTGTTCTCTGTCCCTCTGTGAGGATGTTGTGTTGGCGGACTTCCGCTCTCTTGCTCTACGCATATAATAAAAAGGTTCGAGTTGTGGTGACTTGGATTAGCCTAACCCTAGCCTCCATTTCTTGTCTCTCCAGTTATTGTGGTGTTAACATCCTATTCATATATAAAACAAATTCTTTAAATGAGGTGCAATCCGGCCTGTGACCTGTGGCTTCAGTTTCATGACCCAGAGTTTGACAATGCCCTTCCCAATTATCTGCATGGAGAAATACTGGAGACCTTGACGACGGAGATGGTAGAGCAGTTCAAGAAGACATCGATGGAAAGGGACATGATTCTCATCCATCAACATATGCAGCGCACCTTTGCACTCAGGCATGAAGGAACTGTGAATTCAGCTCCTCCTTGCCGAACTAAAAGAGACGACCTGCACTCTTTAGTGAAGCTCACGTGAGTGGAAAAGGATGGTTAACACCCACACACTGTCAAAGTCATCATTGTAGCAATGCTTTATCTGGAAAAGAGTTTTAATATGTTACGTCTAGTTGTCCCAAAATGTCATGTGCTTTGTTTTCCATGCAGCTCTACAGTGAATTCCACAGAATCACCAACCAATAAAAAGCAACCCAAGAGGGGCAGTGGCTCTGGTGGCAGCAGTGAATGAAGATCAGGTTCCTGCAGGAGTTCCCTTTGAAACTCACCATGTGTCTCTCGTCCTCACAATCAGGTTGTAATGGCTCACACACTGATCTACGCTCTCCATTTGAGCTACCCTGAGAAGCTCAGTGGCTTCTTGGACACGTGACTATTTTTGGTAACTTTACAATAAAATTGACTCATGTTGTTATTATTATTATTTTATTATTAAAACATTTACAAAGGAAGCTGATGAGTGCAATGGATGAAAACAGATTGATTTGAGTGACTTATTAAAGGATAAAAAATCTAGAACTAAGTGTAGATGAATACAGTTTCTTCCTAGAATTGTAAACCTTGAAATGTGTCTTCAGTTGAGAGCATTCCCTGTGGAATTCCCAATTTTCTGATACCAAATTTCAAGCCATTTAAAAATCTGCAGTAGGTGCTTAAACTCATGGAACGACATGTGGACGTTAGCTGTGCAAAGACAAAAGAGGTTTAGTAAAAACATGTTCCACGTTCTCTAGTTCACCACAATTTTAAAACCAAACTTTATTATTTGTCTCTAACATGAATAGAAATTGCGTCAACTACTACGAGTACCAGTACAGCAGCTCCCTCAAGTGGCTTAGGTTCGTTTTGTTGTTTTATTTTAAGAACAAGTCACTATACACCCGGACAGCTTTACATTATCAAATCTGACCCTCGTTAAAAAAAGACAACATAGAAGGGAAGAAAACGGTGTCTAATGTCCAAATGAATGATAATTTGACTCTCAAACATGAATCAAACAATCCTCTACCCCAGGCTGTTCAAAGTCTGGCTGTCTGTTTTGAATCAGATCGTTGTCCTCATTCTGAGTCTGTTGAACTTCATTTAGTCGTCCTGATCATGTCTATGTGACGGGTCCGTTTTTGTGTGATAGGTTTCATTATTTGTTTAGTTTGCTGTGATTTAAAGACGTTTGTGTTATTTTGCATGTTGTGTTATTGTTTAATTTTTGTCATTACTTCTCTTGTTTTATTTGAATAAATGTCATGTACACGACTGATTAGAGTCATGGTTCTTTAACCCTGATTTTAATGAAGAACCTGTGTGTTGGTTTACCTTTAAGGGTCCTAGGCTCTCATACCTATGTGGCGTTGTAGGCACCTTTTTAACAAATTGATTTTAGACCAATTAAACCGCAACACATCTACCTGCCTAAATGCAGTGACTTACTGCCATGTGATTGGCTCATTCAATCAGTGTGTTCATAAACAGAAAATGTGTACCTAATAAATTGGCAGATGTGTGTTTAAATCCAACCAGGAAGGGAAATAGAAAGCAGTTTATAGTAGACATGTAGTTTTTCCTCTGCAGCTATAGGTGGGTGGAGTTTGCACTGCAGCTTCTGTGGCGTTTGTTTTGTTCACCATTGTTGTCGCTCTCCCACAGTGTGTAAGAGTGTGTCAAACGTTTATGTTGCAGCTGTGGGACATGATCCCCATAGTTCATTTATGGTCAGAGGTATGAAGAGAATCACTGTGTGTTTTCAGCAGCATCCATGTTAGTGATTTAGACAACAGTGATTTATGCTTTCATTCAAAAAGAGCCAGACTGGTGACATTTGAAGTGACTCTAATGCTGCCATAAGGGTTAGGGTTGGGAAGTGAAAGAGGATTATACTGTGGCTTTAACAGCACATGAAGGAAAAGCAGATAATTGACCTGTGAAAGGAATATGATATGTGAGGGATAAACTCATGCTGTTTGTCTTCTTTAGAGGAGCATAATGTTTGCCCTTTGAACCCTCAAAATGTTGGTCTGGACTTTTCTTTGCTTCATTTCACCATAAAAGGACCAGAGAATGTCCTGAACTAAATACTTTTGTCCATTTCTCCAGAACATCTTCCACTCTCCACTGTCAGTTATTTACAACTTACTGCTTGTTAAAATACTGTTTTAACAATTTAAGTTGAAGAAAAACAAAAACACTGCAGTTGTACCTGAACATGTTAGATTTGAAATTGGAACAGTATGAAACATATTGACACTGACGTTTTGTGAGTGTTTCTCTCAATGTGCAAAAACTATGTCCAGGTGTTCTTCCAACTCTCTCGTCCACCTCATTTCTTATCTGCCTGTCCAAGTGCTACATGTGTTCAAATAAAGACTGCAACTTACCACCATTCCTGCATCTGGGTTCAGTTCTGTTCTGTAATAACCACATGTTGACTTTGACGTGCCACTTCTAAGCTTTCAAACTGTGGTGTAACTACGGTAATGCAACGTGTGCCTGTGCCAGCGTGTGGTCAACGATACGCTCAGTGTTTTTGTAGCACCTGAGACACATAAGAGTATATAAACAGCAAATATCTAACTATATATGGGTTTTGTGCTCAATAAATATATCACCATTACATCTTCTGTCTTTTTGTAAAATGTTACTCTGTCCTTGTCAACAAAGATGAACAGCTCACATTTGCTATTACACATCCCTACAAGACAATCACAGGTAAACACTGCCGCCTACTGGCCTGTAGTTTTGTCTGAAAAATGAAACTGTTGATGGTTTGTTTCCTAATTACAATTGATCACTTCAGCACATGTGTTGTTTTTGGTGGCTCTGTGTGTGTTTTTAATGAGTTTGTAACAGCTGTGAACTTTATAAACCTTCACAATGAGTGAGAGTACATTTTGTCAACAGGAGAAATGATAGAAATAATAGGTTCAGTTTCTATGGTAACCGCTAACAACCACATGAAGAGACAGAGAGAGAGAAAGAGCGAGAGAGCCATCACTCTACATTTATTGTGTGTGTGTGTGTGTCTGTTAGTGTGTTAAAGTTTTTATTCATCCCCTTAGGGAAAGTATTCCTCTGCATTTTGACCCATCCTAGAATTAGGAGCAGTGTGTGAGTGCACATGGGTTGTTATTTGACCCAGACGACCTCCAAAAAATGCAATGTTTGTGGAATGTTTTGAATAAAGTTTGGTTAAAAAAAAGTCAGTCACAGCGCACCTGTTTTCAATAATAAGCCCCGCCCCAAACATTTCAAGCTTTCACACCTGATTGGCTGACCATTGTGCCAATATTAAAACTCCTGTGTTGATGGCCGCACCAGAGGGAGAGGAGATGCTGACAGATCACAGACGTAAGTTTGACGTTACTTTGTTTCCTTGTTTCCTCACTGACATCAGTCTTCTTCTCATCTCTTGTCTTTAATGAAACGATCACAGTCACATGTTTGTGTCTCACTCTCTGTTTGCAGCAACAACGCAAACCTGCTACAGGACTGGATTTCATGGACGGATTCGGTTTGCTGGCGTGAGTAGAACAGAAACTCATCACAACCAAACAGAAACAAACAGCAACCACACTTAACCCTTAAATGTAAGTGTACAATCAAACTTTAACACTTTGATTTTAAATATATATATTAAATATAGATATTAAACTAATATTTAATTAAACATTTTGTTTGGAATGAGTATCAAGTAAAACCTGAAGTGGAGCTCCCCTGAATAGTATTATTATTATTCTTGTTATTATTAGTACTAAGTGATTAGGGAAAAAAACTGTCAGTATTTTGTAACTTAAGAAAACAAATGTGACGTAAGTAATTATTTAATGGTGTATGTATTTATTTAAATAATTAATGATACATTTAAGTAAATAATGGTGTATTTATTAAATAAAAGTAATAAATGACAAATTAAAGAAATTAATGGTTTATTTATTAAATAAAATAAATGACAAATTAAAGTAATTATTTAAGGGTGTATTTATTCATTTAAATAATTAATGACTCCAAATCAGTGTATAAATCTAGTACTAGCCTGCCTAGTCAGGAAACACTCTTTATATTCCATTTAAATACCTCATTTATTTTTTATTACTTTAATAATGTAAATATTAGCATTTTGGTTCAATAGCTACCAAATCAGTGTAGAAAAATAGTACTAGGCTGCCTAGTCAGGACACACCTCTTTTTATTCCATTTTAGTACCACCCATATTTTTTTTTCTTTCAATTTTTAATGTAAACATTGGCATTTAAACGGTAATTCGTTGATGGTCCCTAAATGAGACCAGGGTATTCAAGAGTGATGGGTCAGACTTTGAACAAACCGTGATCGTGCACCTATCTCGGGGTGGAGAAGGAAGAGGGTGCCGTTGGATTTGGAGAGAATGTCTGTTGAATATCCAAACTGAAACTGATTTCAGCGCGGTACGTTGTCAGAGGTGATCAGCTCCGCCTCTGTGGACGCTCAGTGCTCACAGTGCCAGGTGCAGAGCAGTGTTACCTCGGCCTGTCCTGATGAAATGATCCGCTGGCTCAGACGTCTCTGTCATTACATTGGTGTTAGGTGTGCTCCATAGATTTGTGGTTGACGTTAGTGATGGGTCGTACCGCGCTGATGCTTCGGAACGTGTCGAGAAATCCCGGAAATGTTGCGTGAAGCGCATATTGACGCTTGTGTCTTTTAAGGGTGAGTGACGTCATTGATCACGTTCAAAGCCTAGCTGGTTCAGGAAGTGGTTTGAGTATTGGCGCAATTTACAAACATACAAATACCACAATGGATCCGCTCACACTTTGTGGGTTAGCGTTTGCGATTTGTTGGTTTCCCCCTATCATTATGAGTTATTCAAATGTTGGCAAAAGTATTTACTTTTTTTATAGCAGGTCCGATTTTCGATTTTAATTGAATTTTCTAGGGTAAGAAAACAAACATTTGGACTCCAGAGTCACACCATCCAGGACATCCCCGGCAGGGCCCGATCAAAATTAGGTTAGAGGTTTCTTTTTTTAAGTTTGGAATTAGGGCCAGATTAGGGTTAGGTCTAGAGAAATTGGAAGGCACAGTCCATCATCCCTCAGCAGGACCAAGAACCCCACACTCACACAAACACACACACATCAGGTCAGGGTCGAGGCCAGAGGTCACGCAGACCAATTTCCAGGACCAATAATAATGCTAATAATGATGATAACCCCAATCAGGGTTATTTTAAGCCAAGATTAGGGCCAAAAAGCACTCAGATTAGGGTTAGGGTCAGACATTCTTCAGGTTAAGGTTTAGGTCAAAACTTCTTCAGGTTAAAAAAACAAAAAAAGCATTTGGACCCCACTGTCCACAAGGGGCAGAGGAGTCAGTGCACACACCATCCAGGACATCCCCGGCAGGGCCCGCCCGGTCCCCCAGCGTCCGTCCTGCAAAAGAGAGGGAGAGAGGGAGAGAGAGAGAGAGAGACACCAATTTTGAAGGGTCAGAGCCAGGTCAGGATTAGGATTAGGTGTTGGGCAAGAGACCAGAAATTATTTTAGCAGGGTCAGAGCCAGATCAAAATTTGGTTAGGTGTTCGGCAAGAAACCAGAGAGGGTAAGGTTAGAGTAAAAGAGTCAGGGTTAGGGAAGGAAAAAAGAGAAATTCATGCACACTCCATCCAGTCCTATGTAGCACCACAACTAGACCTCATTAAGACCATGTGGGATTAAAGTGCCTAATTTCATTATCCAGGCCCTCTCGGCTCTCCGTCTCTGGGCCACGTTCCAATTGGGATTTGATTCAAGAACGGAGGCCTGAACTGAATCCCAGCCGTGCTGAAGAAAGTGTTTAACCAAGTGAGTATGGATGTCTTTCTTTCTTAAAATGTTATGTCTATGTATAGGGATGAAAACCACCATTTTGCGGTAAGGGTTAGGGTTAGGGTAAGGGTTGGGGTTCGGGTTGGGGTTAGAGGTTATGGAGGGTCCATTTTCTGTGCACAGGCCTACTGATCCGGTATGTGGCGATGGTGATCCAGTCCAGGTCTGCCAGCCGGGAGACCAGGGTTCGATCCCCAGGCAGAGCCCCGGGCAGGAAGAGGGCGCCCACTGTATTCATTTTATTTTATAATTTTTGGAATAAACCTAATCATTAATTTGAGGAGTACTGGAGTCGAATCTAGGTCGCCGTCAGGTGGGTGGAAGGTAAGTGCTGTGGGGAAGGTAAGTATAAACAGTATAAAATTTATATTTAAAATTAAAAGAGGGGAAAAGGATCTGTGGAGTGGTGGTGACGTGGCAATAACGCTGGCCTTCATGTGGGCGACCCGGGTTCAACTCCAGTCTCGGCCGCATGGGGCCCCGGGGAGGACGGCATCTCAAGTACAGGGGTGAGTAAACATGGATAATAAAAGGTATGAGTAAGAATAAAAAGCTTAAAATCAATCTAAGTTGAATAAAAAATGATTAAGAATGCCTAATATAAAATGAGTAGTAATTTAAATACGCTGTAAAATAATTCTTTTAATCTAAAATACGTATAAAATAATTTGGACTTACCAAAAAGGGGGGGGGGCGCTATTGTTTTGGGTTCGATGCCGTCCTGCCTGAGGGAGTGAAAGTTCTGTTAAAACAAGTATATGTTTAAAACTATGGGGATTCCAGAGCCCCAAACGGCTGTAAAAAGTGGGTCAAGAGGGGACGACCACGTCAGGGGGAGGCAGTGAGATGTGGTCTAATCTGCATTCAGACCCCCTGGCGTGGTGGTCCCCAGCCTGTGGATCCAAATCCTTTCCGCCCTCCTTCTCTGCCCGATGGTCCAGTGGTCGTTGTTCTCCAGGCCGGAGATGATGAGATGAGTGGGGGAGTGGTGTTGAAAATGGCTGACCAGTGGAGTCTGAAGTCTGCCTTCCCCAATGTTATACAGGTGCTGCTTTAAACGGGTGAGTATGGAATGTTGTGTTTCGCCTATGTAGTGTTTATTGCAGGTTTTGCAGGGGATGATGTAGATGACATTTGTGGTGTTGAGAGAGAAATTGCCCAGTGTTGGATGTGCTGTACTGCTGTGTGGATTGTAAATGAATTTTCTGTGTTTGTAGTGGGTGGAGTGTTCTGAATGAAGTTGGGGTATGTGGTCGGAGAATTTGGATTGCGTGAGTATGTTTTGTAAATTCCGGTTTCTCCTGTAAGCTGAGATGGGTCTGTGGTTATGAAAGGCTGGTTGCTGCTGTAAAATGGAAAAGTTATTTTTGATGGTCCGGTGGAGTCCTGTGGTTCTATGGGAGAAGGTGGAAATAAAAGGTATTAGTCGTGTCGGGTCAGTCAGGGTGTGGTCGGATTGTGGTGTGTGGTCAGGGGGGTTCTGTCTGGGGTCCGGGCTGCCTCCAATTCCAACCGGGTTAGGGTTAGGGAGGGGCTTGGGAGCCCCTGGGTTAGGGTTAGGGCTGGGGTAGGGGGAGCCCGCACTGGCCCCGAATCGAACAGAATTCGGTTGGGGGTCAGTGACAGGAGGAGGGGTAGAGAGGTTAGGATTAGGGGCTGGGTGGGGGAGGGGGTCGGGATACAAACCCCCCTCCCCCACTTCAGCCCAAGGGTCAGGGTTAGGGTTAGGGTTAGGGTGGGGGAGGGGGTTGGGATAAAGACCCCCCTCCCCCATCCCCGTCCCTGGGTTAAGGTTAGGATTAGGGTGAGGGATGGGGGTGGGATAAGGAGGGGGAAGGGGGTTAGGTTTAGGCGGAGGAGGTGGAGGCAGTCCGGAGCCAGTGACCTGGGGTGGGTGGGTGGAGCGAGCTGGAGCGAGAGAGGCCAAGGTTGTGGATTTGATGGTTCTTAGGAAGCGTTTGGAGTACCCTCTTTTGCGGAGACTGTGGAAGAGGGTACTGGTGGCCTGGTGGAAGTCTGGTGGCATGGAGCATATGCGGTGAAAACGGATGATTTGGGATTTGACAATGCCTTTAAATGTGTGTTTGGGGTGATAGCTGGATTTGTGTAATAGTGCGTGTGTGTCTGTGGGTTTGAAGTATACTTTTGTTTGGGTAAGGGCTAGGGTTAGGGTAAGGGTTAGGGTTAGGGTTAGGGTTAGGGTTGGGGTTCGGGTTGGGGTTAGAGGTTATGGAGGGTCCATTTTATGTGCACAGGCCTACTGATCCGGTGTGTGGCGATGGTGATCCAGTCCAGGTCTGCCAGCCGGGAGACCAGGGTTCGATCCCCAGGCAGAGCCCCGGGCAGGAAGAGGGCGCCCACTGTATTCATTTTATTTTATTTTATAATTTTTGGAATAAACCTAATCATTAATTTGAGGAGTACTGGAGTCGAATCCAGGTCGCCGTCAGGTGGGTGGGAAGGTAAGTGCTGTGGGGAAGGTAAGTATAAGCAGTATAAAATTATATTAAAAGAGGGGAAAAGGATCCGTGGAGTGGTGGTGACGTGGCAATAACGTTGGCCTTCATGTGGGCGACCCGGGCTCAACTCCAGTCTCGGCCGCATGGGGCCCCGGGGAGGACGGCATCTCAAGTAGAGGGTAAACATTGAATAATAAAAAGTATGAATAAAATAAACAAGCTTAAAATCAATCTTAGTTGAATAAAAGATGATTAAGAATGTTTAATATAAAGTAAATGAGTGGATAAAATGACTAAGAATTTAAATACGCTGTAAAATAATTGTTTTAATCTAAAAAATGTATAAAATAATTTGAACTTACTTAACTTTTGTTTTGGGTTTGATGCCGTCCTGCCTGAGGGAGTGAAAGTTCTGTTAAAACAAGTATATGTTTAAAACTAGGGGGATTCCAGAGCCCCAAACGGCTGTAAAAAGTGGGTCAAGAGGGGACGACCACGTCAGGGGGAAGCAGTAAGATGTGGTCTAATCTGCATTAAGACCCCCTGGTGTGGTGGTCCCCAGCCTGTGGATCCAAATCCTTTCCGCCCTCTTTCTCTGCCCGATGGTCCAGTGGTCGTTGTTCTCCAGGCCGGAGATGATGAGATGAGTGGGGGAGTGGTGTTGGAAATGGCTGACCAGTGGAGTCTGAAGTCTGCCTTCCCCAATGTTGTACAGGTGTTGTTTTAAACGGGTGAGTATGGAATGTTGTGTTTCGCCTATGTAGTGTCTATTGCAGGTTTTGCAGGTGATGATGTAGATGACGTTTGTGGTGTTGAGAGAGAAGGTGCCCAGTGTTGGATATGCTGTACTGCTGTGTGGATTATGAATGAATTTTCTATGTTTGTAGTGGGTGGAGTGTTCTGAATGAAGTTGGGGTATGTGATCGGAGAATTTGGATTGCGTGAGTATGTTGTGTAAATTCCGGTTTCTCCTGTAAGCTGAGATGGGTCTGTGGTTATGAAAGGCTGGTTGCTGCTGTAAAATAGAAAAGTTATTTTTGATGGTCCGGTGGAGTCCTGTGGTTCTATGGGAGAAGGTGGAAATAAAAGGTATCAGTCGTGTCGGGTCAGTCAGGGTGTGGTCGGATTGTGGTGTGTGGTCAGGGGGGTTCTGTCTGGGGTCCGGGCTGCCTCCAATTCCAACCGGGTTAGGGTTAGGGTTAGGGAGGGGCTTGGGAGCCCCTGGGTTAGGGTTGGGGCTGGGGTAGGGGGAGCCCGCACTGGCCCCGAATCGAACAGAATTCGGTTGGGGGTCAGTGACAGGAGGAGGGGTAGAGAGGTTAGGATTAGGGGCTGGGTGGGGGAGGGGGTCGGGATACAAACCCCCCTCCCCCACTTCAGCCCAAGGGTCAGGGTTAGGGTTAGGGTTAGGGTGGGGGAGGGGGTTGGGATAAAGACCCCCCTCCCCCATCCCCGTCCCTGGGTTAAGGTTAGGATTAGGGTGAGGGATGGGGGTGGGATAAGGAGGGGGAAGGGGGTTAGGGTTAGGCGGAGGAGGTGGAGGCAGTCCGGAGCCAGTGACCTGGGGTGGGTGGGTGGAGCGAGCTAGAGCGAGAGAGGCCAAGGTTGTGGATTTGATGGTTCTTAAGAAGCGTTTGGAGTACCCTCTGTTGCGGAGACTGTGGAAGAGGGTACTGGTGGCCTGGTGGAAGTCTGGTGACATGGAGCAGATGCGGTGAAAACGGATGATTTGGGATTTGACGATGCCTTTAAATGTATGTTTGGGGTGATAGCTGGATTTGTGTAATAGTGCGTGTGTGTCTGTGGGTTTGAAATATACTTTTGTTTCTATTGTTTTGTAAGTGGTGTTTATGGTCCGGAAGAATACTGTTGTGTCTAAAAAGTTAACTGTGTGTGGGTCTAGGGTATGTGTGATTTTTATGGAGGAGTGGTGGTTATTCAGGATGTTTATGAATTCCGGGAAGTGGGTGATGTCGTGAGGCCAGATGCCGAAGATGTCGTCCAGGAAGCGGAGGTATATGGTGGGTTGCAGGGGACACTTGGCCAGTGCTTCTCGCTCCCACTCGCTCATGTAAATGTTGGCATATGACGGTGCAAATCGTTGACCCATGGCTGTCCCGTGGACCTGAAGGTAAAATTGGTTATTGAAGAGAAAGTCGTTGTTATTGAGGCAGAGTTCCAGTAGTTGTAATAATTCAGAGTCCGGGCGGTCTTTGTCAGGGTGTTTTTTGAAGATGGAGGAGATGACTTGTAGGCCCAGGGTTGTGTTGATGTTGGTGTAGAGGTTGCTGATATCTATTGTGAAGAGGTGTGCCTGATGGGGGACAGCCATGGATCTGACTATGTCCAGGAAGTGGTAAGTGTCCTTGATGTAACTGGGGTGTGTGGTGGAGAGGGGTCCAAGAAAGTGGTCAATGTATTCTGTGATTTTGTAAGTGGTGCTGTTGCAATCTGAGACTATGGGTCTGCCGGGAGGAACTTCAAAGGGAATAGTCCAGGTCTGGGGTTCCTTATGTATTTTTGGCAGTAGGTAGAAATAGC
>NW_025321626.1:0-31680 GCF_019176455.1 Solea senegalensis | reverse complement strand
TTGTGTAGTGTAGTGTAGTGTAGTCGCGTGTAGTGTAGTGTGTGTAGGGTTGTGTGTACCTGGAAACTGTGAGTGGTCAGCAGCTCCAGATCAGGCAGATGTTCTATGACCTGAGTGTAAATCTCTTTACTGTCCAGAGTTTTCAGCCACTGCAACACACACACAGTCAGTACTGCAGTAACACATGCAGTATTAGTACACTCAGTACTGTGTAGTAACACATGCAGTATTAGTACACTGAGTACTGTGTTATCATAACACACAGACAGTGAACACTTGTTACCAGAACGCTGCCCTGAAGATCCAGAGAACTTTCAGGTGGAAACAAAGCTGTGGCTCCACCGTTCACCTGAGAGAGAACACATCAAACAAATATGATAACTCTATAATGTACTACTATAGTACAACTACAGTAGTACTATAGTAGTACTGTATAGTAGCAGCAGGTCTGACCTGGAAACTGAGACAGAGCTGCTCCTCTGTGACACAGTCCATCCATCCAACCTTCACCAGACCATCCTGTAACACAACCAGGTGACAACATGAACTCACACGTTCACACCTGTAACGTAACAGGAAGTTAGACGTGATCATGTGACCTCTGCTCTCTCACCAACATTCCTGCCAACTTCTGTCTCGTTCTGGGCTCCAGACAGTCTGAGACAGACAGACAGACGGCACATAAGCATTGTGTGGGACATTTATTTTGAAACTAAAAAGGGTTGAGCTTTAGCTTGGACAAACAAAGGCTCTTATTTTGATGTAAAAAAGAAACAGGAAGTGTGTTACCTCCGGTGTCAGAGCAGAAGGTGATGATCCAGCCGATCCCTGACGAGAACGCCGTCTCCACCTCAGCAAACACGTTACCTGGGACACAGACACGCAGTGAGACAGTGAGGCAGTGTGCAGTGAATCAGTGAGACAGTGAGGCATGGTGCAGTGAATCAGTGAGACAGGGTGCAGTGAGACAGTGAGGCATGGTGCAGTGAATCAGTGAGACAGGGTGCAGTGAGACAGTGAGGCATGGTGCAGTGAAACATGGTGCAGTGAGACAGTGTGCAGTGAGACAGTGAGGCATGGTGCAGTGAATCGGTGAAACATGGTGCAGTGAATCAGTGAGACAGTGTGCAGTGAATCAGTGAGACAGCTCACCCTGCCACAGACGGGTGACGGCGGTGGTGATGAACTTCATGGTGAATCGTACGAGCTCGTCTTTAGAGCGATCACCGTGGAACTTCTCTGGTTTCTATGGAAACACAATCAACAGGTCTTCAATCGGACGCTAAGCTAACAGCTAGCAGAAGAAGAAGAAGGAGGAGGAACCCCGCCCCCGTGTGACGAGCCTGTTCATGCTGACGTGTGTTGTGTTTACCCGGGTTTCCAGGACTTGGTTGACATCAAATAAACAAATAAAGGACTATCTTATCTTGTCTTGAGATCTGGTCCAGGGTTCACCCCTGACCTTACATAAAGTGAGACTTTTATTTTGAAAAGTGCAGCGTGGTGTGAACCCACCTGTGCAGCTTTGAACAGATACAGACTAGGGTAACTGTTGATGCCCCTCCTCCTGCACAGGTGGTTGTTGTCTCCACAGTTGACCGCTCCGATCCGGATCACGCCGTCCATCTCCTTAGCAAAGTCCCTCCACTGACACACACACACACACACACACACACACACACACATGAATAAGGAGCAGTAAACAGCAGCAGCTGCAGCAGTGTCAGGCTCGAGTCTCCTCTCGTTACCGTGGGAGCGAGCTGGTGACAGTGTGAACACCGTGGTGAGTAGAAGTTGATGAACCAGATTTCTCCAGAGTTCACTGCCGCCTCTGAAACACACAGCAGTCACACACCTGTCTGTCACACACCTGTCTGTCACACACTCTGTAACTCACACTAGCTAAACTTCCTCTTACCGAAGTCACCGCTGTCCAGAGTGATGATCTCCAGATCGTCGTCATAGATACCTGAACAGAGACACATTTAACCTTACAGAGCCATCACCATGGTTACATGAGTCAGGTGTGTGTGAGACGGCAGAGACTCACCAAAGTCGTAGCGGTAGAAGTTCCAGCTCTCGTAGCGTCCTCCCTGTTGCTCGTCTAATCCCTTTTCTCCATATTTGTCGTATTTCTTGCGCAGGTCTTCGTCCTTCAGAACCTCGTACGCTCGGTTCACCTTGAGGAACCTGTCGTGGGCCGAGGCGTCGCCCTGAAACACAACCATTTTAGCCACTTAACAGAAGACTCAGTGAATAGAATCTGCATCAGTGTAAGTCTCTGAGGACTTTGGTGTGGGAGAGTGAGTCTGACTCACAGTGAACATCGTAGACTTAGACTGACGTAGATTTTGTGATGTGAGTCTTATGTTAAACGGCTAAATTCAGCCACAGCAGCAGCAGGGGGCGCTGTTGACCGTTGTCATAGTAACTCACAGGGTTCTTGTCAGGGTGCATGGTCAGCGCCAGCTTCTTAAAGGCCTGTCGTATCTCTCTGGTCGTGGCCTCTCTGTTGACTCCTAACAGCTCATAATAGTCTCCGCCCTCCGCCAGCACCATCACCAGCAGGGGGAGGAGCAGCAGCAGCAGCAGCAGGAGCGGGGGCGTGGCCTGGACGGCACGGGGTCGCCGAGCCCCGAGGTCAAACCTGTGACCCATCACCAGTCTGTGACCACAACGACCTGAAGAACAAGGTCACAGCGTTACATCAGAGGAGCGCTCGTCGTCAAACTGCTGCTTTCATCAATTTATTTTAACATCAAACAATTCAACTTTTTACAATCACCTGATTGTATCAATTATTTTTATTACTCCAGAATGAGCCTTTTATGTTGATCGGCTCCACAGCTTGGACCACCTTCTTTTTAAACGAAACACGTTTAGAGTTTTGATGCTAACTGAAGGCTCAACGTTCAGCTGCTCCGTGTAACTTCACCAGTGACTGTTTTCACAGACTGCACCTTTAATCAACATTGACAGAACTCCTGACCATGTTTGTTTAGATTTAAACTGCCATGAAACAACATAGATCGAGCCTGGACCGTCACGGATCGCCTGGACCGTCACAGATTGTCGTGAATCGCCTGGACCGTCACGGATTGTCGTGAATCTCCTGGACCATCACGGATCGTGCTCATCCGATAGCCACGCGACGCACTTGACCGCCACGGATAGCCTGGACCGCCACGATAGCCTGACCGCCACGGATCGCGCGGGCTCATCTGACCGCCCGGATCACCTGACTGTCACGATCGCCTGACTGTCAACAGGATCGCCTGGACAGTCGAATGACGTCGGCTCATCTGGACTGCCACGGACGCCTGGACTGTCACAGATTGCCGTATCACCTGGACCGGACTCACCATATCGCCTGGACCGTACCACCACGATCACCTGACCGGTGACGCTTGCCACGGATCGCTTGACCGCACAGATTGTCGCGGTATCACTGACCACCGCCACGGATCGCCTGACAGTCACGGATCGCTGGATAAAGTCACGGATCGCCGTGGGCTCATCTGGACCGCACGATCGCCTGGACTGTCACGGATCGCCTGACCGCCCAGATTTGTCGCGGGGCCGCCTGGACCGCCACGATCGCCGGAATACACGGACGCTTCGACTGTCACGGACGCCTGACAGTCACGGATCGCTTCGACAGTCACGGATCGCCTGGATCGCCTGGACCACGATAGCCTGGCCGCCACGGATCGGGGCTCATCTGACCGTCACGGATCACCTGGACTGTCACAGACGCTTCTGGACCGGCACGGATCGCCGGACCGCCACGGATAGCCTGGTCCGCCACGGATCGCCTGACCGTCACAGATCGCCTGACCGCCACGATGGACCATCACGGATCGCTGTGGCTGACCTGACCGGACGGATGTCCTGGACCGTCACAGATTGTCGTGGATCGCCTGGACCGACCGTCACAGATCGCCTGGACTCAGATTACGGGAGCGTAACTTCACTTCATCGCCCTGAGGCCGTCACAGCTGCTCGACAATAACACCAGGACTTTTACGACTTAATTCAGCTCCTTCTTCACTCTGAGCTGCTGTTATTTGCGACTGTAAACTGAGTTTTTACGAGTGTGACGGCATTTTTATTGTTATTCAAACATGAAAGAGTTAAAAGTTAACTTCACAGCAGATCCAGTCCTGTTTATTTATTGTTTAATTGTTGCTTTAGATTTTGACACTTCTGATTCAAACACCTCAGCACTGGTTTGTCATTTAGGTTTAACTGGAGTGTGGACGCCACATGTTTATCCCAAACAATATAAACACTGTAAACAACATAAACAGTCAGCTGATTATTAATCATAGGGCTGAAATGATTATTCAATGAATCGATGACTAAATGAACGGCTAACTGTTTTGATATTTGTGTGAATATTTCCTGCTTTCTTTGCTCCATAGAAACAAAGAGTTTGTGGACAAACACTGATCAATATTTTCTAACAGGTTCTTGATTAAATCGATTATGGAAATAATTGTTTTTTAATACTTAAAACAACTTTTCTTGTTTATCAGCTTCTTAAATATGTATATTTATATGTTTTCCCGTCATTTAACAAATAAATCATTAAAACCAAATCATTTGAACATATTGTGACATTTTATGGAGCAACAACTCCACAACATACAACATACAGACTACTAAGGAGGTGAAAGTGTTCTATTCAGGACACTGAACAAGTATCAGGTTGTTTGGTTCATAAAATGCACATTTAACAAAGTAATTATGTTAAAAACGGCATTTAAGCAGAAACAGGGAGAAGATTTAGAGATAAAAACACTGAGTTCAGCTCATTTACATGTAAATTAACCGTAAAATAATGTCGTTGACATGTTAATAACAACAAACAGTGATCGTGTTGTAGAGTAATGTTTAAAAACGCCGCTTATTTGATTCCAAAGAGTTTAAAAAACGACGAAATGTTTTCTTGTTCAAACACAGCAGCTAATGTGAGCTAAACTTAGCCTCAGTAGCAGCTAGCTGAGCAGCACTTGTGGGCTAATTAGACGTTCGCTTCTGAGCTTCCGGTTTGAGCAAATGTTCATTTAATGCGAAGAGACGTTTTTAAAAAACTCACCTGAGACGAAAAACAGCAGCGGCTCCGTTTACTCAACAAGTCCCGTGAAAGTCCTGCGGAGTCCGGGATCCGCATCAGGGTCCGGTTCACACCGGGATCAAGTTAGATGCTACTAGGCCACTATTAGCGTTTCCGGTTCCTGCGTTTCCCAATAAAAGCCACGCGGAAAATCGTGATTCACAAGGAAACTCATACATTTAGGCTAAATTTAAACGTAATACGGAGTTCATGAGAATGTCTTTCATCATTTATTTCAGCACAACCCAGGGAAGGTCATTTTCTAATTTGACCAACTTTATAAACACACCCGATACAAAAAGTTTTTTAATCCGATGGAATTTTTTTGAATTATTTTACCGTCACAAAAACAGAGATCAAGCAGTTTTCAAAGCTTGACATTGTGAAACAAAGCAACACAGCACTGAATCTGCTGCTCTTTGTTTACTGCTTTTATTTTGACAACACCGGAGTGCTTCCGTGTCTATGCTAACTTAACGAACTCTGGCGCTCACAAATCGCATTCTAATGACGCAAAAGTCTGTTGCGTTTAGTGTCGGTGGTGGTCAGTGGTGAGCAACTGGCAGCCCGTGGACCAAACGTGGCCCGCCAATATTAATATCCGGCCCAGTATGTGAATTCAAATATTTAATTAAAAAAAAATTCTTATATTGTTTTCTTTGCAAAAATGACATGTAAGAGCAGTATGTGTACGTGTACGTGTACGTGTTTATGTGTTTATAGATTCATGTTTGTATTTAAACGTTTTTCTTCTGACTTTGTGTAAAACTTAGTTTCAAATATTTGGGAAAGGTTTTAGGATAAACTTTTTTACAAGTGTAGTCACGTGACTACATAATTTGTTTGTTGATCCTTTTATGTTTTATTTAAACATGAAATCAGAATTCCGACTCCACCTCCCCGCTCCGCCCCCAACATGGCCACCACTGTGGAAAGAAATGCGGCTGCTTTCATGGATAAAAAACACATTCCGAACAACAAACAAAATCCTGACCAATTTGTAATTTTTGTTTCTCTAAATGTTTAAATAATTAATTTCATTTTTTTTTATGTAATACATTTGGGCCATTTCTTAAACTAAATTGACAGTTTTATAAACAATAAGTAATTCTGATTGTCATTTTTTTGGTTAAATCCTGACTTTTGTTTTTACCAAACCCTGACCTTTTTTTAATTTGACCTTTTTATCAAATTGACGTCTTCTTACTAAATTCAAACAGTTTTGTTTTTTATCAAATTCAAATAGTTTTTAACCAAATTCTGACCTTTTGACAATTCTTAAAATAAATTGACTTGTGATGGAGTTCATAAAAGCAGGAAGTTTGAGTGGATGAAGAAAACGGCACAGACGCAGATGATTTGACAAGTGAAATCTTTATATTTGTCAAAAACAAGTGAAGCCTGTTTGTTCGTACGTTCGTTCACCAAACACAACTTTGCTGCTCGTCCTCCCGGTTTCACCACCAGGGGGCAGCAGGCTGCTACAGGGTTTTTCTGCACAAACTACAGTAAACAAGTCTTCAGGAAACATGCTTGGATTTTTCCACACACCTTTTTGCATTCAAACAATTTTATTTTGGTAAAATCATACAATTTTGTGCACAGCTGAGTTTTCTTTCCCATGCAGTGCAGGAGCCTAGAAGCTAATACAGAAAAGCAAAGTCTAACATCTAAAGAGCTCCAGAGTCGGCGCGGACGCGCAACGACGTGTTCCGTCGACGAGCAGAACCGGTTCCACGCCCCACAAACTCCAGAGACGTCATATATGTAAATACAACAATGAGAATAAACCACATGTTTTCTTTAAGGATTGCCATGTGCCAGACATTCACTGGAGAAAAACAATAATCGGGTCAAATTAGAGGAAAAGAAATCAATAATGCACACAGTTGAAGACCAATATTCTTAGGAAACTTTTTACCTTTTATTTTGACAGCTTTATTCCAAACCTTGGCATGTTTTGTTTTAATTCCATTTCAAATTTGTTGATCAATTAGTTTCTTTTTTTAGTCTGATCGAGACGACGAGGGCCCCTGACGACGCCCCGCCCCCCTTGCCTAAAAAACAGCTGTGGATATTATTTTACCGAGTCCAATGTATTATTATTTTTTTAACATTAAAAAGCTCACACTACCCCGAAATATAGAAATTTTCACGCATACAGGCGACATTCAACATTCAAGTGCCAGTGTTTTTGTACTGTCTTTTGGTCAAGTTTCTGAAACTTTCAAAGAATCACTTTGAGGCTTACAAAAATAAATATTTGTCAAAAATGCTTAATAAATTACACAACACTAGCAGCAAAAGTAGAATCTAGAAATCTGTGCAAATGGCTAAATTCCCCCTGACTGCTAAATCCCCCTGGTCCCAAATAAATCCTGGTTTAAACGTTGAGAACCCACGTTGAGAACCCTTCCCCCTTTGTAAACAAGCTGCGTTTGTTTTCTTTTATTTTTAAATCACGATCTCCTCACACACGATATTTGGAAGCTTAAGGACACGTAGTCAAAAAGACATCTATATAAAACTCCAGATGTGCAATAAAAGAACTTCTGTAAAACTTGATGGGCGCGACGACGCACGAGAGGCCAACACACCGGAATCAAGTAGCACCATCGATCTCAAGCTCTCAACAAACTGTCAGTGCATCCGCTTTTAGTTCTAGAACTTTTAAAACTAAAGACAAACAAAAAGAGAAAAAGGTTTCAAGGCACAACACACGCGATGAGAAGACGGGGGAGGTCAAACGCTGCCTCCTCCTCCTCCTCCTCTTCATCACAGCTGCTCCTCTCAGAGGAGACGTCTGCGCTGATTTATTTAAACACGTCTGACAGATGAAGACATCCTCTCAGACAGGAAGTGGAAACTCCACCTCCAGGTACACGACGCAGCCACGGAAACCAAAGCTGCGGACGACTGAGGTGCACTGAAAACCCCACCCCCCACCCCAACGGTTAACGCCCTAAACCCCGCCCCCTCCCGAACCACAGTGGTGGGCGGGACCGAGCTGCTCCGCCCGCCTGAACAGACACCCGTCTCTTACAGATGAACCGATGCCTCCAACGCAGCTTGAAAAGAGAAAAACGTCTTTGTTAATTAAGTTTAAGCCTGCGACTCACTCGTCCTCACGTGTCCTCACTCGTCCCTCACGTGTCCTTCCTTCCTCCCTTGACCAAAAAACAAAACACTAGCGAGCGTAGAATACCATGTGGTGCCTCGTGGCTCCCGATCGATTCAGTAAACACTAACACGCCACGCGACTGCCCTCCCGATGCTGTGGTCCTTTATGCGGCCATTTTGAACTTCACCTTTCAAGATGGCAGGCATTTGTTTTCCTTGTTTTGAGAACATATTTGTAGAGAAACAAATAAAACTAAATAAAAAGGCTAAATTTTTTGCGCACACACCTGCACCGAAAAATGTCTCAAGTAAAAAAAAGGAAAAACTCCGCCCACTAACGTAGCTAGCATTCTGTAACGTACTAGCTGCCATAACACTGACGAGTCAATTGAAGAAAAAAAAAACGTGGAGTAACAAGTTCCAGCATAAATTAGATTAATCTGCGATAATCTGCTTTAACGACTTCTGTGTTTGTTAAGATTGCGACAGGAATGACAGCTGTTGGGTTTTCATGTCCAGAAAAAGGAGCCTGTCCAGGATAGAGTGAGCAAAGAAAAGAAAAAAGAAATGTAACTTTGTCCGAAGGATTAAAACGCGTTTGTGTGTGTTTTTGTGTGTTTGTGTTGGCGTCACAGAGCGGCCGAGTCTGTGGCGACAGCGTCAACGGCTCCAGTAGCTGTTTTTTAACCATAAAAAAAAGGCTACGTGATGTTCCTGCCATTAATTTGAGCTTCAAATGGAATCAAGATTCCCGGGAACAACAGCGCCCCCAGTGTTTGCCAAGGTTTGAGTTTAACTTTGTTTTTTTTTTTTAAACCTCTCTTTTACATATACACATATTTATATTTGTTTTGTTTCACCAAACCAAAGGGTAAAAACTAATTTGGAGCTCTTGGCCGTGTTTGGTGTGGTGAAATGAAAACACAGATTTCCTGTTTAAATTCAAAAGGCAACAGTACATTAACACACAGGTGATCCTCACGTGTCTTTGTGTCTTTGTTTTTCTTCTTGCGTCCGTTTCCCCGCCCACAAAAAGAACAAAAATACTTGGCGCTCGCTCTGAGGCGTCGGCGCCGCTCGCTCACACGAGCCGCTGACGTTTGACTTTCACGCCACAGAGACGCCGATGGCAGAGAGAACCAGGGTTGGTAATGTACTGTGTGTCAGTGAAGCTACACAGGGAGGGTTATTATGGTCTGGCTTTGAGTTAACATGTGGTTTCCATTGGGCTGGGTTGGCATGGCAACCGACTCCTGAGGCTGACTAGTTGCCCCACCAATCCACACTACCAGAGTGACTGTAGTTTCCTCCGTAGCCGTCATTGCCGTAGAAGTTTCCGCCGAAGCCGCCTGAGGACGACAGGGGTCAAAGGTCAGGGTCAGACTCAGGCCTCATACACAAACACTGTCACACGCCAAGCCAACAGGTGGCAGTATAACGACGACAAAACAATTCACTGAATGATCAGAAAGGTCCGAGTTCATTTCAGGAATCTTAGGAAATTTTCAAAATTGGAAACTTTGCATGGGAATAGGTTGTAACAGGTGAACAATGGAATTTATTAACCGATTAAAGAATAAAAGGTTTTTCATTAAATCTACACAAAGTTAGAAAAACATGGTCGAACATAATGAAGTGAAAATGTCAGTTTCTCTTGATTAAATCAGTGATTGTTGTCTTCGAGTATTCATCAGTGATCGAGTATTTCAATGACTTCAAACTAAGACTATTGGTCATTTTCCTGAAACTTTCTGTTCGTTGATATAATCTGAGCAACAAATGACTGAAGAATTAAAGTCATTTTTTTAAAAAAGGACATCACTGTATTTGAATCTGCTTTAGTTTGAATTTGATTGTAAATAAAAGCCAAACAAAGATTTCTCGCTCACCTCCACCGAAGCCGCGGTTTCCTCCGTGACCTCCCGTGCTACGACCTCCGCGGCTTCCACCGAAGTTTGCAGCGCCGCCGGGCGTCTGACGGTAATCCCGAGCTCCGAAACCACCAGAGAACCTGAACCACAACGAGGAACACATTTTAATTCAAGTGAAGATTAAAGTTAACGTGCGTTCATCTCCAATGTTTATCAAAGTGTCCTGACGCTGCAGCAGCTATGGTACAGTGACAGTGTGACCGACCTCTTGGAGCGTCCGCGGCCGCTGCTCTTGTGCTGGTGGTCGTAGGCGAGACTCTCCAACCAGGAGGGAACCTCCTGCTTCGCCTCCCCGAGGATGTCCAGCAAATCTTTGGTTATGTTGCTGTTTTTGTCGTTAAAGAACGACGTGGCCAGACCTTCACAGGACACAACGAGAGAGAGAGAGCGAGGTTAGCATCGAGACGCTCAGATGTTAGGACTGAACATTAAGAACCAAGGAGATCTCGTACCGAGGTTGCCCACACGTCCCGTACGGCCAATACGGTGAACGTACTCCTCAATGTCACTGGGCAAGTCAAAGTTTATGACGTGCTTCACGTTGGAGATGTCCAGACCTCGAGCAGCCACCTGTGAGAGGAGGAGGTTAGAGAGGTCAGATTTAACTTTCATTTTATCCTCCTCAATGTGCAAGATTTCTTTGGGTTTTGGACAATCAACGACATCAATGATGAAAAAGGTTCTAAAGGTTTCTGTAAACTGTATTTATGGAGGAACACAAACTCACGGCTGTGGCCACTAAGATGGGGCTGCGTCCGGAGCGGAACTGATGCAGCGCCTCCTCTCGGTCTCTCTGGGATCTGTCCCCGTGGATGCTGGTGCAGGCGTAGCCTTCGCAGTACAGGAAGTCCTCCAGGGCGTCAGCGCCTTTCTTGGTTTCCACAAACACCAGCGTCAGCGAGTCTTTACCTGTGGGATTGCAGAAGTGAAGGGGATGAGGTCGCAGGAAGACGCGTGAACTCAAGAGAATATGTGTACGATCCAAAACTGAGGGGTAAAGGCTGTGGATGGATCGTCTAGAACCAAAAAGTGAGACGTTAAAAACGGTCACAGCAGTTCTACGGTTATGAGAAGGAAAAAGAAAAACAAAGATGGAGACAGGGGCTGCAGAAATGCTCAGTCATGTAGAAAAACACTTTCCCACTGTTGAAATCCAAATCTCTCATCAACTGACTCAACTTAAATCTATATCTTTAAAACACAAACTCCATCCAAAGATCCCTCCTCATGATACTCAAACCTGTGAATTATTCAAAGGTTCTAAAACCTTTTATTTTGAAAGGTTCTGGTCAATAGGCTAGTTCACTAAAATGTCTGTTAAGCACGTTTAACTGTAAGACTCCCGTGATGCAGTGGTTACCGCGGTAACAAAAGCCATTAGTTAATATAATTATGGCTGTTTTGTTGTGACCCGTTTCTTGACGCTGCATCACACTTTAAATCCATTACATTTAGTGAGGAGCTAGAGTTTGTTTACACAGATTAATTTCAGCCTGAAGCTCCAGCATTAGCCCCAAACAAGCAGCCAAGCAAACGATAAAAGACTCAAAACAAGTAAAACAAACCCACGTCTCCCCCGATTATGCATTGACAAAAGCGTCCCCTCATCTCCATGGTAACCACACTCCAGTCACACACACAGTACAACAAATATGACGGCAAAGTAACAGGTGACAAAAAGAGAACGTGACACGTATGTCGCTGGTAACATTTGAGCATCAATCAAACTTGTCTTTGAGCTGTTAAATCATCACCGTCAGTAACATCGTGTTCAAACATTTAAAAACACTAATCAAACACACTAAATAACCAGTGTCTCATCACCACCTCTGTGGAATCAACTCAAAATGAATTTATGATCCAGTAATCAGCGCTGCCCTCAGGTCAGAATCTAAATTAACAGATTATAACCATTAGTTGCAGCTGAAGACCTTGGAATTATGTACTCAAATGTTTTAATGTTTCATGATTACTTTTGTTATATGGAGCAAACAAAGAACTCACATTTAAGAGGCTGAAAACAAACTAGACTGTTTATCACTGCAGCATGACTAACGTATTTAAAATATATAGAGACCATCAACAAATAAGAATCATTCAGGAATCAAAGCATTAATGTCACACTGTCAATAATCAACACTGAAGACAAACACACAGATGATCTCCTGCTCTCAGCGCAAATAAAGTGACAACAAACATAAATAAGAAACTGAGGCAGCATGTCAGGCGGGGGAGGATGGGGGAGGGAGGGGAGCAGAGGGACAGAATGGGCGGTGGGATGTGTGCAATGATCTCTGGGACGTGTGCGATGATCTGTGAGGTGAGGTGTTTCCTAGGATGTTGTGCGATGTTTCTCTGGGATGTTGTGCGGTGTTCTCTGGGATGTTTCTCTGGGATGTTGTGCGATGTTCTCTGGGATGTTTCTCTGGGATGTTGTGCGATGTTCTCGATGTTTCTCTGGGATGTTGTCGCGGTGTTCTCTGGGATGTTGTGCGGTGTTCTCTGGGATGTTGTGCGGTGTTCTCTGGGATGTTGTGCGGTGTTCTCTGGGATGTGGCTCAGAGTGAAGTTATGGCAGATTGTTTAAACTCACCCGGCTTCTCTGGGGGCTCTGTCACATTGTCCTGAACCTCAGTGGGAATAACTGAGATAAAACCAAACCAGCCAGTAAACGTCAGGCTGATCAACTCAGTGTACAACTTCACTTTCATAACACAGCTTTTTATGTCCCTGCCCACTCACTGTTGGGACCTCTCACACACACACACAGGACTACATTTGTTAGCACATGTGGCTACGAACATTTTAGCTCAGTTTTATACAGAGACAGACAAGGGCGGCAAAGCTGCAGTAAAAATGCAGAAAATGTCCATGGGAATTCACTAGAACTGTTTATTTAATTATAAATCATTAGCAATTAAAGTCTTTAATTATAGTAAAGTGTCTTACAAATAAAAACATTTTGATAAGTCATAAGCAAACTGTCCAGCAGGAGGCAGCATCATAGTTCAGGGAGCTAGTGCCACGATAAGCTAGCCTTTAATTAAATGGTGCTAGCGAGATGTGGTGGGGGGGTCGCTACAGTGAAATATGACCATGTTGTGTGGTGATTTATCGCTTTTGTACACTCTAATCTCAGACTACGAACTCTAATCTCAGACTTCTGAATTTTTTCCTCAGAATCAAAACAATTTTATTTTATTTTCCATTTTTATACCATAAGATTTTAACTGATATTTACAATTCAACATTTTTAAAAATCAGTTGACATTTCAGTCCACCAGATGGCGCCAAGTACTCACTCACTGTTGTGAGTATATGACAAGACTTGATTTAGCAAATATCTAGTATTTTTACAGTATTGTGAAATATCATATTGTGTAATGTAGTGATTCCCAGAGATCACATTAATCATATAATCTGGTTTAGATCAAATATCTACCTCATAATATAACTGACTTGACTTTATTTAGTCCTTGGGCTCAAATATCTGTGACGTCATGTGACAGTGCATGTAGGAGGCGTGGCCTCAGCAGCCCTGTAGTAAGCATTCATTCAAGATTATGGTACAACATTATTTAACAACTATATTTGAGTTTTGACACATTTCCATGTTATTCATGTAAATTCCCACAGAAAGATTTGAAATTAGTTTTTTGGAACTTTGCAACCCTAAGACACACTGATATTGACCCAGTGAGACATTTATGAAAGAGAAAGAAAAAAAAAATTTGTTTGTGTTTTATTCTCACCTGTGGCGTTGAGCAGGTCCAGGAGGAAGGACCTCTTGTCCGGCTCCTCCACCCACACCACCTTCTGGGTGATGTTTTCTGAGGTAGAACCAACGCGACCCACAGCCAGGAAAATGTAGTCCTCCAGGAAATCACGAGCCAGGATCTGCACGCACAGACAGACACACAGAGAGAGCGAGAAGCCCGGTGAGTCAGACATGTCGATGTCATTTATCACATAAACCCTGTGGCTGCGGTGCTGTCTGTGACAGACTCATGTACCTGGATCTCCTTGGGGAAGGTGGCACTGAACATCATGGTGTGACGAATGCCTTTGGGTGGCATCGTGTCCTGCTCCACGATGCGTCTGATCTGAGGCTCAAAACCCATGTCCAACATGCGGTCAGCCTCATCCAGGACCAGGTAGCTGCAAAGACAGGTCCGTTGATTAATACTTCTGAATCTTCAATCATGAAGGTTCTGTTTATTCATGCATGTACTTATTTAATTATCATGTCCGATGTTACACTGACTTGCAATATTCCAGGCCGATCTTTCCCCTCTCCATCATATCCACCAGACGGCCGGGTGTGGCTACCAGCAGGTGGCAGCCTCTCTCCAGTTCCCTGATCTGCTGACCAATGTCAGCGCCGCCGTACACCACACAGGGACGCACGTGTGAGCGATAGGCAAACTACAAAACGTGGGAAGAAAAAGGGAAAAGAATTAAGCTTCAATAAAATACAAACATTTAGGGCTGAGGACACCACACAAACACATTCACAGAAACTGAGATAGTGTTAAATGTTGAAAATGAATGAAAACATGGGGTGATCTCAGTGAGTGTTAGGCTCATGTCTCTCACCTTCCTCGCCTCGTCATAGATCTGCAGGGCCAGTTCTCTGGTGGGGGCCAACACCAGGGAGATCGGGTACTGCTTACGACGGCCGTACCTTCCATTGTCCTGAGAGAGAGAGGAACTGTGTTATTCCACTGAATATTCAACTGGAATGCAATCCATTAGATGTTGGGACAAACTGACTCCATCAGTACCTGTCCACCGCCTTTGGCAGCCTGCAGAGCGTCTCCTGGACCCTCAGTGTAGATCTGACTCAGCACGGGCAGCAAGAAGGCAGCCGTCTTACCAGAGCCTGGAACACACGTCAGTCACGCTTTACATTTGACTTAAAACTTTTCTGATAAAACCTAAAAAGTCTGAATACGAACCAGTCTGGGCACAGGCCATCAGGTCCCTCTTGGCCTTGATGATGGGGATAGCGTACTTCTGGACTGGAGTGGGACGAGTGTAGCGGCTCAGATCGATGTTCCCCATGATGATCTCCCCCATTTCCACGTCATGGAACTTCAGGATCAAAGCGTAAAGAACAGGAGAGCGCGTCCATTAGGCGGCAGCATTTTCAACTCAACCAGTTTTCTGCTTCAAATGCTGCAAACTTCATCAACAGCAAGTGAATAAGTCGTCCTGTTTAGGTTTTATCCATGAACATTATTGTTTTATAAAGATGCCTTTGCCTCCGCAGTCTTCTCCGACGTCTATAAAGTCACAGTTAAGTCGGAGCACAAGCCGAAATATAACGTGTTTTCTTATGATGACCAAACATGACGTGGATGGAGGTCAAGCCATGGTCACGCCGCCCTCTGCTGGTAACTACTTCAAACTGTTTTGTAATTCACTTTTTCATAAATATACATTAATCGCATACAGCATTTAAAAGACGACACTAAAATATAAGAGCATAAAACACTAAAAATGAAAGCGTAACTTTAAAAGTACTATAAATGGTGGGGATGAGTTCGACAGTGCGGAGTCTTCAAAGGAAAGTCCCATTAACTGAATACAGTTGTTACAATAATGGATGACGAGCCGACCGTCTAACAGTTTTATTGTTACAGCTGTTGGACTAAACTTACACTCTCGATGTGGGGTGGGCATTTGTTCCCAGTGGCCTCCACGGGAATATCATCGTACTTCTCAAAGTTGATCCCAGTGTTGCTTCCAGCGAAGAGTTCACTAGAAAAAACAAAGGTTCTGGTCAAACACGGAACAAAAACAGCTGCCGTGTTGTTGCTGTGAGCAGAATCTTGTCTCACCGCTCCAGGCGTTCGTTGGGAGCAGTGGGTTTGGACCAATCGTCTTCTCTGGCGTCCTCCGCCCAGCGGCTGTTTCCTCCACCGCCACCGAAGCCGCCGCGCTCGTATCTGCACACGCACAAACAACGAGCATTAGTTAGAAAACTACAGCTGATTGACATTTCTGCTAGAGATACTGCATTTGATCTGCAAAATGAATGTTAGACTCCAAACAAGGGGTCTCATTAACCATTTATTCTCATATCAAGTCTCACTCACCTTCCTCTTGAGCCGGCCCCACGGTCGTTGAAGAAGGCGGACTTGGAGCGATCAGTCCGGCCTCCAAAGCTGCTGTAGGCGGCGTCCCGCGGCTGCCCTCCTCCCCAGTTGCTGTCTTTGTTTTCGTAGGTGCCGAATCCTGTCAAGCCAGAGACGTGTCAGTGTAATAACCAGAGGTTTGTTTTAACAGCGTCAGAGGACGTCGCAGTGTTACCACAGGCCAACTGTGGCGTTTTCCCTTCAAGTAAAAAATGGTGTCTGAAAACCACTTAATCCTAAATTAAGTAGGGATGCACGATATATCGGCATTAATATTGTTATCAGCCGATGTTCGTCATTTTTTAACATATCGGCTTCGGTCCAATGAGTGAAACTGCGCCGATTTTAACAACCGATGTTTATACCCATCTAATTGCTGTTTGTGTATCGGGAAGGGGAAGCCATGCAGCATTTGTTTGGGCATATGACAGCGTCAGTGAGGCAAGCGCAGCACAAAGAGTGTGTGTGTGTGTGTGTGTGTTGAGGAGAGAGAATGTCAGCGGTCTGGGCGTTTTTTCAGGGTGTCAATAGAAGATACGCGAAAAGCATTATGCGACACTTGCAAAGTCAAGGTAATGTGAGGAGTGTTCCGCGTCAAGTCATTCAATACCACAAATTTGATCATGTCATTTGAAAAACCGCCACCCTGAAGTACACGAACAACGGCAGGAAGCTAACGCTAGAACATTAGGCAGCAGACAAAAAAGAAAGCAGCGCAGCTGGGACTCGACCAAAGGAAGACAGTGGCCAGGGCAATAACGATCAAGGTAATGGAAATGATTGCTCTTGACGACCAGCCGAGGGTTCCGACGGTTGATAGCGCATATTGAACCCGCAACAACCTGCCAAGTCGCCGCTACTTTTCCGATGTTTTGCAATTGAATAAATATCTGGTTGCCATGAATACTGGCAAGTTTGATAAAGTATTTTAACATGTTTTCTTTTATTATGGCAGCTCTTAGTAGAGCTTGTCAGGTATTGTTTCTCATATCTGTTGTGTAGCTTTATTGTGAAGGGAAGTGGCGCGGTTGTTGTTGCCGGGAGGAAGGGTTGTTTCTTGTAGTTGGTTACTTGTGTCTTATGTGACCTTGTTAACATGTTTTGAAAATAAAGGGAAGACATTAAAAAATTCAGCTTGCATGATTTTCATTCTGTATGAACTTTTATCATCTCAGAAACTTTTTTTTAAAACATATTGGTAGATATCGGTTATCGGCCATAGCAGCAATATTAATATCGGCCAAAATAGTCATATTGGCGCATCCCTAAAATTAAGCCCAATTAAGTGCTAAACTCACTCCAGATCTTATGAGGCAACTGCTGAGTAAACTGAATAAAACAAGGGTGGGGGAGGGCGGAGTTAACTTAACCTACACTGTCACCAAACAGACTTTAAGGCACGATAGGATTTCCCCACCTGCGTTCTGTAATGGCTGATTAAACGAGCCTCCACCCCTGTTACCACGGTAGGCGCCACGCCCACCTCTATCGTTGCGAGGGGGTCCTCGCCCTCCGAAGCCCCCGTTTGTGCGGTTGTCGTGGTAACCGTTCACAAATCCGTTGCTGCGTCCGCCGTCCCATCCTGGAGCGTCTTTATGGAGAGGGAGAAAAGAGAAGAGGTGTGAGAAGAAGTGTAGAGAAGTTTTGACACCTCACCTAAACTAAAGCAAGAGGTCGGGTATTTTTAAGGGTGGTATGAGACACATGTGGCTGTGCTGTGAGCGCCCCCTGCACCAAAATCCATGTTCACGTCTATATCTCATGGATGGACTTTTCCAACAGGAAACTGAAGTGGGGACACAGGAGCTGCTGGTCCTCTGCTGCCTCGTGTGGTCAAGGATTTTCAAAGCCAAAGTAACAAAATAAGACATTTGAACTGAGGAGTTGTTGATCCACTGCTGCCTCCATCACTGTGTGCTGTGATGTTAAAATCACTGACATTCTTTTGTTATTCGATAAATGGCTAAAATAGTTTTTTTTTTCCTCACCGACAGCCATGTTTCAAAGCCTACAGGGGGCGCTCAAAGCTGCGTCATAAACGCCTACTCCTTAAGTTTCCCCTTTAGAAAGAAACTCATTGGTGGTTTCCTGGTTTTGTTGCTAGAGAATGGACACAATGAAAAGGTTTTTAAAGGTGAAACAAATATAATCCTTTAGACTTTTCTGCTGAGCCCAGTGTGTCTCTGCTTCGTGGGACATTTACCACAACGATCTGCCCAGCTGTGGACACTGGTCGTGTCATCGGTACCATTGGTGGCCACACTGCCATCAGCACACACTGTGGATGAGGCTGGAGTGGGGACACGGACTGTCAGCGTTGCCACTGACGGGCTACAGCACAGATCTAGGCTCAGATTAGTCACACTTCAGGAAGTGGATCAGCCAAAGGGGCAGAGACTAGATCTCTTCGGCGACACCCGTCAGCCAACAGGTAGATGCATCCATCACAGTGCCCCCTTCAGTCAAGCACGAGGAAAAGCCTTGTAATGCTTCACACAGGCACAAACTGGTCCACGGCCCAGAAACCGATAATCTGAGTAAATAAATTCACAATATCAGGGATTGGTCTTCAGTGCCTTCTAAAGAATTTTCAGAAGGTGCCGAGACGTGGATTTTGGCAAAATCAGAGACGATTGTTTAACTGAACAGATTTGGCAAACTTGTATCATATGCCTTAAAAAAAAAGCTGCCCGGGGGATTTTGAGGTAGAATTTAATCACTCAGACAAGTTTCACAGCACAAGTGATTCACTACGCAGACATGGCAGCGCACACACACCGTGCAGCAGGGTCAGAGCCCGGCGCCCTGACAGCAGCACAGATCAACCACACACGTCAAACCAGACAAACACCAGAGCCGACAGGTACCAACAAACGTGACACACCTTCATCAATAACTCACTCATCAGTTCCTGAGAAATAAAATGATGTCACGGGTTATAATTCTTAAACATAAAGACCCGGAACATGAGCTAAAACCAAGTCTTTTTATAACGTTAAAAGACCTGTTTGTGAGACGGTTGTGAGCAGCATAATGTAAATCACACTTAATGGAAAAACCCTCTCTAAAGTCACTATTGTCAAGGGACACTCGCACTTCTCCAGTAAATCTGTCATTATTCTCTGTCCGTTTATAAGGGTTAAAATAACAAGCATCAAACGGATGTTTGTAGATACTAGAGCTGCAACGAACGATGATTTTCATAGTCGATCATTTATTCGATTGGAGTTCTTCTAAGGTCTGTAATAAAATGTCAGAACATGTTGACTGGTGCTCATCAAACGATATATGATGTTTCTCGAATGTCCACAAAACCAAAGATTATTCAGTGTTAATGATTTGTTATGTAGCAAAGAAACCAGAAAATATAACATTAAGAAGCAGAAAAATCACAGAAATTGGATTTAATCATTTCTGGAGAAAAAAAAAAACCAAACCAAAAAATACACTCAAACCGATTCATTGATGAAAACAGACTGATCAAGTAACCGCTGCAGCCCTAGTAGATAGTGGAGTTTACGTAAACAGTTTAGTTAAGTCAACGTCTTCATTCAAATCTAAATTGTGACAGTAAGACGTTCACATTGTGGATGAATGAGTGTCACTGAAGGTAGAAAAATAAAAGCCCTGCTCTGGTCTCACATTAGTACGACTGTCACTCACACTGGCACCGCTGCCATGCATCGTTAGTCACGTGGTTATCTGCAAAGCGGGGACAAACACGTTAGGCCCAGACTTCTGCTGCATTTGTCAGGTGACCATGACAAGCCGGGGGAGGGGGTGTGCTGACCACACACCACCATCACCCCCCTAAGTGTTCAGCTATGTAATGCTGTGCCACTGCCAGCTTTGTTTCAGCGTGGCATGCAGGTAAAAGTGGAGGTATACCACATCTGTTTCGCCAGCCCCCACTGTAGGCATGGTAAAAGGCAAGCTCTTGAGAGGCCAGTCTTGGGTAACCTGAGCAAAAGTAAGGGAAGCAGGCTATAAAAAGACTCGCCCCATAGTTTACTTGCTCGTACAGGTATTGAGTGTTGGGCTTGACTTTGTGCTAAAATAGTTACCAATCTTACAGTCATCCCATCCTGGAATAAAGTTATTTCTCTGTCTTTGCTGACACTCTGCTTGCCATGGCTGTGGACACTGCTTAGGAGAAACTTGGGGGAAGATGAAAGATAAGCTGAAATATATAACTGTATATACACAGTGGAGGGGGAAGGGTCATTTTAATATAGATAGGACTGGGAGATACGGGGGAGGGGATCACAATATAAATTCAACTATTATAAAGCTGCACACAGGCCGTTCCTCTGGACGCAAAGTTTAAATGACAATGCACTCTAAATCTAATATTTATGATCTGTATTACATGATCTTAAAATATGCCCTTTTCACATTTAATTTTAGAAAAACCTGCGTTTTCTTTTGTGTCAAACAACAAATTAGGCTTAAGTGTAATTAAGTTATAAGTTAATATTAAAACATAAATGTTTGTTCTCATAACTAATCTGCTTTCTTTGCTCTGTATAACAAAGAAATCAGTAAAACAAAATAATTTTGGGTTGTGAACATAAAGACATTTGAGAACATCATCATTTTGAGGTTTGGCAAAAACCGATTATGAAAATAGCTGTAGCTCGAATAATAAGTTTGTTGATTCCATGCATCGTTGGACAGTCAATATTAACAATAGTCAGTGTATTTTACAGATGTATTCAATATAATAAATATGATTATCGGTGCAACAGGCTTTAAAAGCAGGAAAAGTCATCACAGATATCATGTATTGCCCAGCTCTACTAAAAACTGTTTATTTACATCTTATTTTTGCAAGCATTTCAGCAGAGAAGCGCATGAATTAACCATAGGGAGATCATTCACTTTTTACAGCAGCGTACGTGGAAACCCGCTGCCCAACACTGGCTTTTTGCTGCTGTGTAAAATTGGCGACTGTCATGCATTTGGAAATGCAGGTTTGCCCTCAGCGAAAGCAGACAGAAGGGACTTACAGAGATTTACTGGTGCCACTGAATAACCGCACTGTCTACCAGCGGAATAAGCATTTCCTGCTGTGGAACAAGAAAACAGCAAAAACGAGAGAAAGAAAAGGAAAAAATGTCAAGTGTGCAATGACACAAGTCACACCAAGAAGTTTTGTTTTTCAAAGAAGTCAAATATGAAGCCTTTAAGAGGCCGAACAAGTGAAGAAAATGAAGTTCAATTCACTTTAATGCTGCTAAAAACACTTCCACTCAATCAGAGCACTTAACAGCTTGCACTCGTTGATTTATGTGTGAGACTCGCACCAGGAAGTATTAAGAGTTTTGAAATTTTACAGAACCACTCACCACTTTCTCAGGTTCTCACTAATGCCACACACATTTTAAATGTCTCTTTGTTTTGAGCACAAATGTGCGTGTCCTCAACATTGGTCTGTGATACAAGTCACAGTTTGGTCGGGACTAAACTCGTCTGGTTACCGCCTCACCACGCTCATGATGGTGCTTGCTCTTACCATGCTCTGATGGACTTTAAGCATCCATAATAACCACACACGACAACTAAAACACCTGTGGTGACTCACTGAACTCACCATTTTTGGAAGCATCTTTGTTCCTCAGGTGAGGTGGAATATAACGCCCTGAGTGAAGAGGGAGAAAAACATGTCACACACAATTCAAACATTGACAACTTGTATTATTTATCTGTCCATTAATCATTTAGTTTAGGAAAATAATCGTTAGTAAAAGCCCTGAAACAATTAACACTTATTTTAAGAACAAACATAAAAATCAACCGACTCATCAAAATAATTAATTTAGTCATGGATTCAATGTTGAAGCAGTAGAATAGCAATTACAGGATCAATTATCAGAATAGCTGGTGATTACAGCTTGCAAAATAAAATGTTTTGATATATAACTGGTTTAGAGGGTTTTTTATAAAATAAAGCATATTAAATGCTAGTATGTTCATGTTTCTTTGCTCGTCCCTGAACTCAATCTTTGTCGTCAAAGGTATAAAAAAATTAGAGAGCGCCTTCATGAGAATTGGGAAACACTTGAGACTTTTCACACCACTACAGACCACTCAACAACTCATCCAGGTGTTCTGAGGCGTTTTGTATCCTGAATATTGCCTTATTCCCTCAAGGATTAAACTAAAATATGACAAATTCATTAAGACCTAATAAGACGTATAGAGATTCCCTTAAAGGAGAAAACACTTGACACAAATAAAATAGATTACTTACTGCCAGTTCCTCCGCCTTGTCCGTCAGCAGAGTTCAAGTCTAGGGCAGCAAGCTGAGAGAGAACAAGGTACAAATTGACTTCAATTAAAACTAAAACTATACACACGTTTGACAGAAAAAGGCATTAGAGTGGATGGGATAAACTTATGTACATCATTAAGTTGGTAGTGTTGGAGAATTCTGGCGCGAGTCATTTCAACGCAGATTTGTACATTATAGCCAATACTTGTCTAATCCGGCTGCTTGAATGACATCAAACGTACGAAAAATAATCCAACTTACTATTTTATAACCTATTTCAGCCTTTTCAAGAAGTAGACATTTAGGACATAAGCATGTTCACAAACATGTAATGCATTAGAGTGGGAGCATGCGTTTCCATTTGTTATACAAGTCGCTTTGGATAAAAGCGTCTGCTAGATGACATGTAATGTAAAAGGTTTAGTTCGTTAGGTGCGAAAACTAATACGTTGGCTGAATGTTGAAACCCCCATAGAACCGAATCACGCGGACTATTAGGTGTGAAAACGACCGTAATGTTCCAAGTTCACAGTGGCCTTTAAGAAGTCCTTTATGAACCACGTTAAGTTAGTAATGGAGGACAAAGTCCACAACCCTCCCTCATTATGAACAAAACGGTTATCTATCTGAGTGTATTATATTAAGACTCATCTCAGTGAGATGAATGTTAACACGTCGTCGGTTTGTTTAAACATGGAAGACTCGTATCAGATAGACGTCGGTGCATTTAACTGCTTTATCTCATTGAACAAACTCAGCACACTCACTTTTAAAACAGATTTAAGCATGCTTAAGCCAACAATCAAAATCAGACGCTTAGAGTAAAAATTCAAAAAATACTCTATAAGTTTAAATAAATACGACATTGATCGTGTTTAAGTCGGTGTTTAAAAATTAAAATATGTTAGTTAACGTTCGCTTCGCCCGTCGTTAATAAAACAACGACTGCCAACATTTTTTTTTCTCCTGCGCCACGTTTCAGGTCGAGAAGGCCCGAAAACGAGCCGAGGCTAACGCACACAAACACCGGCCGGGTCGGAAATGTTAGCTCCGGCTAAACCCCGGTAAATTTCCACTCGCTTTTACCACAATTACGCAACAGTTAAAACAAAACTCTTTCGGTACAAACTTGACCAGACATGTTAATAAAAACACATAAATGTGAAAACGCAGCGGAGAAGAATCGAGTCGTGTGAGTTTTTCCGTCTTAAACGTGAGTGACGAACTCCGCCATCATCACCATCTTCTCAGGCCGCCTCCATTTTGGCAGACGCAGCGTTAGCTTCAGGGAGCTAACGGAGCTAACAAACCGGTCGTAAAAGATCGCGAACGCAGCGGAAAATAAGCACACATGTTATCAAAAATAAAAGGATTAATGTCACTCACCTGCTGATCTAGACCGTGTTGATTATCAATGACCACATGACTCATAACTAAAGAGAGAAGTGACGATTATTTCTGAAGAGAAAACGATTTTCTTTGTTAGCTTCACGGGCTAATGCTGCTAACGTTAACTTAGCCTTCCTTTTTCTTAAATGTATTTAATACTTGTAATTAAATCTATACAAGCGGCGGTTACGCGTCAGATTACTAAGACGACTGCGTTGTTTCTTTTTATTTTAAATAAATAAAAGTACGCTTTGTTATATAAATAGAATTTCCTTTCAAGTTTGGGGATGAAATGACGACAGTGGAGCCGCAGAACAGAAACTCCTTCCCGGCAGACGCGACCGTGCTGGAATGAAGCAGCGACAGACGACGTAGCGCGAGATATCCGCTCCTGTGATCTCAAACCAACGTGCCGAGCCGCGAGTATCGCGAGAGTTCTGCTCGTCTCGGATTGGTGGGGAGTTGAGGACATGAGAGAAAAGAGACACTCGAAAAACTGCTGATTAAGGATCTTATTTTCTGTTTATTAGTATTTTAAATGTCCCCTTAGCAAAATTAGCATCTTCATGTTTCTTTGTGTTGAGCTCGTCAGTGAAACCAGGACCAAAATGTGTTCAATACAACACTAATACTAGATTTACACCAGTTCAAATTCACCTCAAGACATTGGACAATTATTAATATTATTTTTATTGACAAAATTAAAAAACAGAGAGATCCAAAAAGAGGGTTAGGGTGACAACGAAAGATGCAAAATAACCGTGAAAATGTGAAAAATGACAAAAATTCATGACACTAAAGGTTAGACATAGACCTCGATTGTCAAACAGACACCAAACAAGCTGAAAAAGACAGTTTACAACTTAGAAAAGACACGTAATAAATGACTTTAGAATCTCAAGTCAGGAGGGTCAAACATAAGCCAAAGCCTTTCCTCCTGACCCCTCCCCCCCCCTGACCATATGTTCCTGTGAGGATCAGGTGAAGCAGAGGTAAGTGGTCAGTGGGAGAAAGGTCAGCTGGTGTCAGACGAGGATCTGCATTCCTCTCACTTAACTGTAGCAGCTTCCTCTGAGCGTGTGTGTTTAAACAACACCTGGTGTTTGTAAACCAGTCATTATTCATCTGATCTGACATGTTTCAGGCAGGAAACCACAGGAAACTGAACATTTGTAAACCACTCACTCTCCCACACCAAAACCTCATAGAGAAAATCAGTGATTTTAACATCACAGCGACACAGGACTTGTTGACACACTGCTGCCTCCAACACTAAGTTGAAATGTCTTATTTTGTCACTCTGGTTAAAGTCAGTGACACAAAGTGACCACATGAGGCAGCAGAGGACGAGCAGCTCCTGTGTGTAACAGTGAGATAAAGACGTGAGATATTGTAGACTGAAGTGTCCAGTGTGTAAGAATGGTGAGACTGCAGACTGTAACACATCAGGGAACTACGGTGGCCTTCACGTCCAAGAAAAACTCTTTTTCTGCCATAAATGTTACACGCTGGGATTATAATCTGGCATAGTGTCCTTGTTTTGGTGCTTCATGTGTTAATGTCTTGCAAACACACACTGACTCACTGAAACACTGACATGTATCAGTATTTATGAAGTGTTTTCAGTGTTTGTACTTTAACTGTGTAACATTGTAGCTTCAGAGTGACATCAGGACCATGTACAGTACGTGTGTGTGTGTGTGTGTGTGTTTAATCCAGACAGAGGCGAGCTCCAGCTGCTCCAGCCTTCTCCAAAAATGTTGCCTAACTTGACTTGACGCAGGTGTGTGAGGTGTGAGAGGGGAGAGAGGTGTGGTTATTATGTAACAAGTCAAAGTGAGATCATGTTTCAACTTTAAATCACTGTTTTCTCTTGTTTCTGTAAAAACGCAGAGTTTGTATCGTCACGTTTCAGAAAAACTTGAAACAGAAAAATGTTCTTTTTCCTCCTCTTGTAATAAAGTGTTTGTATGTCGTGGCAGCAGGACATGTGGCGCCCTCTGCTGGACACATTCATACTGTGAAGCCACTTTTGATCGATGAGTCATGTCGATCAAGTCACCTGACTGTGACTGACATGTGATCATCGTCGTTAGGTTCACACAGATCAGAGAAAACTGCAGATTACACTCAATGTATACAGATGAGGATTAGAAGGGTATACAAAAATTAAATAGGCTGAAATTCACAGATTCAAAACTAAAAATGATCTTTTTCTCAGAATTCTAATTTTAATCTCTTCATTTTCTTAATTTTGACTAAAAAGTGCTGTTCCCTTAAAGGATTTATTTTTAAAACTATTCTTATAAAGACTATTGATTATTCTGCAATGAACTGATAGAAAGGTACAGAAAAATATCAGATTAGTTTCTTATTTTTAACGAGATCGTTTTTACTTTCAAGTCGACAGTTTTATTCTTTTAATAACAGGACATAATATATGAGCGCCACCGTGTGGCTCCTCAGAGAACAGCAGCTACACTGGATTCAAATCAGACACAACTTTATTGAGACAGAGACAGTATAAAATGACAGACTATAAAAGAAGAGAGACAGCCTGGAAGAATACACACACACACACACACAGTCATGTACAGTCACACACACACACACACACACAGTCATGTACAGTCTCACACACACACACAGTCACACACACAACACACAGTCACACACACACACACACACACACACACACACACAGTCATGTACAGTCTCACACACACACAGTCATGTAGTCACACACACAGCAGTCACACACACACACACACACACACACACAGTACAGTCACACACACACAGTCATGTCTCTCACTCACACACACACACACACACACACAGTCATGTACACACACACACACAGTCATGTACAGTCACACACACACACACACACACACAGTCATGTACAGTCTCACACACACACACACAGTCATGTACAGTCACACACACACACACACACACACACAGTCATGTACAGTCTCACACACACACAGTCATGTACACACACACACACAGTCACACACACACACACACAGTCATGTACAGTCACACACACACACACACACACAGTCATGTCACACACACAGTCATGTAGTCTCACACACACACACACACACACACAGTCACAGTCTCACACACACACACACACACACACACACACACACACACACACAGTCACACAGTCTCACACACACACACAGTCAGTCACACACACACAGTCACACACACACACAGTCATGTAGTCACACACACACACACACACACACACAGTCATGTACAGTCTCACACACACACGCGCGCGCACACACACACACACTAGTAAACTCATGTCGTTCGTCCTCAGATTCTCCGCAGGAATCCCATGATGCACTGGGTGACGTCACCAGCCGAACATGTATTCCATTGCTTTGGAAATTAAGCTGTCGTCCTTCCTGGGCGTCTGTCTGTCTGACACCACCTACAGACACAGACACAGACACACTTATTCAAAGCAAAGATGACTTCCTGCTGTCAGGTCAGAGGTCAACAGGTCAGACAGAGAGGATGATATGACTTCATAATAAATCACTAGGACTGTGTGTTTGTGTATGGGTACCTGGAAGTCTCCGGCGGAGCTCCTGTAGGCGGAGCTGAGCGGTCTGATGGCGGAGCGAGGAGTGGACGGGAGGACGGAGGAGGAGCACATGGACGAGGAGAAGGGGGAGGAGTCGGCCTCGCTGCCATCCATCACACTCTGAAAGAGAAGTGACATCACTGCTGTGGACCAATCACATGACACATACAGAGAGAGACACACACACACACACACACACACAGACACACACAGACACACACAGACACACACAGACACACACACCTTGTCTATACAGGGCTTCACTCCCACCATGATGGCGTCTCCAAACACTTTTCCATCCTTGGACAGAGCTTTCTTCGCCTGAAGCTTGGACTGATACTGAAGATGCATCCAGTTACCAGGAGACGCCATCTGTCAATACATCATCAATACATCATCAATACATCATCAATACACCCGAGTGATCGGAACAAGGTATCACATGATCCTCACATGACACTTCACGTTTGTAAACCACTCACTCTCTCACAGCAAACCCCAGAGAGAAAATGAGTGATTGTAGCTGCAGGGACACAGGAGCCACTGGTCTACTGCTGCCTCGTGTGGTCACTTTGTGTCACTGATTTTAATCAGAATGACGGATTTCAAATGTGTGTTAACATCTCACCTTGTGTTTCAGGATGTTTCCGTACTGAGCAAACTGCAGCAGGATGTACGAGGCGGAGGCAGGAGGGAAACTAACACACACACACACACACACACACACACACACACACACACACACACACACACACACACACGATTATAATGTGAACTGTACATATTTAACATCAGGGTCAGTGTTTGGGTCAGTGTTTGAGGAGAATTACCCAAACACAGTGACCCAGGTCTGGTCCAGTTGATCTTCAGATGACAAAGATTCTCCCTGACTGTAGAACGGATCGACTTGAGCTGGAGACAAACACGCCTGCTGCAAACCTGCACAACGACAACATCACCACACATCATTGTAGTATTAGCAACAGATGCAGTAATGCTAGTACCAGTAGTAGTCACAGTAATAACAGTGGTAGTTGTAGTAGTGGTGGTGTTTTTCTGGTAGTAGTAGTAGTATTTTTTTGTAATAGTAGCAGCAGTAGCAGTAACAGCAGTAGTATTTTTCTAGTAGTAGTGGTAGTAGTACCATGTGTTGTATTAGTATGTACTTGTACCTGTAGTATTTCCTGGAGTACCCTGTCGTACAGACAGAGGAGACTGCATGACTGAAAAAGACTGAACAAAAACAAATCATATTCACATTTTCATCATCACAGCTTTTACTGATACTGAAGAGTCAATAATCAATAATATAATCAATAATCCTCATCACTTCCCTTGAATCTATGTGTGAGAACAAACTGTTTATTCATATTCTTTAAAGGAGGTTATTATTGCAAATGTCATAAAATGGTCTCACATGTTTGTTAATTTATAATTTAGAACAGAGTCCACTTCAGACCCAGGTTCTGGACCAGGCTGTGTGAATCCTCTCTGTTTTAGAGCAGCAGTTGAGAAGCTGACCAGCAGGTGGCGACTGTGAAAACACTTCCTGTGGACTCACCGTCCTGTGTGCACTGAGCGGTGTCCCCACACACACCAGGTCGTCACGGATACTGCGAACAGGCGGGGCTCCACTTTTATCTTTAGGGGTGGGGATGACAGGCTGAGGGGCGGAGCCTCCTCCTCCTCCACTTCCTCCACCTAAAATACACGACAGCACACACTAACGAATCCATACAGGAAACACTCACTGGCTGATGTGAAGGCGGTGGGCGTGTCTTTGTGCTGACCTCGCGGCGTACCTGTGCTCTCCATGAGGGGCATGGTCAGGCTGAAGGGGCGGGGCTGCGGGCTCGCTGGAGCAGGAAGGTCACCCATGAGGAAGCCGGGCAGGAACTGGGCCCCGGGGTTTGGCTTGGTTGACGTGGGAGAGCCAAGGGTCATGGGTTCAGTCCCCACTGAGGGACAGACAGACCAGTGTGAGACACACAGACACCGTCAGGACAAACTTAGGCTGCGTTCCATTTACATTGGAAATCGGAACTGTGAGTGATAGCAAGCCAGAGTTCAGTGCATTCCAGTTGAGAAAGAGGAAAAAAACATGGACACAAATGTAGCTTAGACTAGCCACTGTTAGCAGTAGCAGTCAAAAACAACACTTTATACAATTAATGTCGCAAAATGTCTACAGTTAAATATCCAACAGTAGCCACTCACTCTCCCACACCAAAGCCCATAGAGAAAATCAGTGATTTTAGCTCGCGGGGTAACAGGAGCTGCTGGTCTACTGCCGCCCCGTGTGGTCACTTTGTGTCACTGAGGTCATTCTGAACGTAGATTTTCAAATGCCGAATTTATTTCATAAGACATTTGAACTCAGTGACGGAGGCAGCGGTGGATCAACAACTCCTGTGTGCTGTGACGTTAAAATCACTGGTTTTCTCTATGGGCTTTGGTGTGGGGGAGTGACTAGTTTCTTCGACTTCCACGACGAACCAAAGCTCGATCTTTTAAAAAAAAGTATTGACTGCTTCGAATTGTATTTTTATCATTAGAATCTTTCCAACACGTTACACACATTTTCCAGTGAAATAAATCAACTGACGATGAAATAACTCGTATCAAAACAACAACTTAAACAGAACACAAACATCGTGAGATTATAACGTCCTCACTTATAGAAACATCACTTTACCTTGTAGTTCCATCTCTGCTTCGTTTACGTCGCCGCGATTTTCAAACCAAAGGAAATGACGCCGGGCTAACGAGCTAACACGGCTAGCACAGCTAACAAGCGCTAAGAAGAGCTGTCACTCTGAAACTCACTGACACTTTAAAGTTCACTAAACTGCAGCGGCAACTTTAGGAAAAAAACGAAGTTAAGTGTCATAAAAGTGATTTAAAACGTGACAGTTAAAATGTCTTATCTTATATCTGAGTTCACTCGTGATTGTTAGCAGCGCTCAGAAGAGAATAGTGCTCAGAGTGTGAGCAGCGCCGATGCTAACACAGCTACTTCCGGCGCATTTAGTTCACGTCAGGGCGAAGATGCGTTCAGGAAAATCGCGTCTATGTCTTCTTCATTTACGCCCTGATGATGGCTCGTTTCTAAAAGTGGTTAAATATTTGTATTAAAGGTGCAGTGTGTGAAATGTAGTCATGTAGAACATATGCAGTCTCCTTGAAAAGAGTAGTCTGACCATTGTGAGCTGTTGTATACACACACACATGTATATATATCTATATATATATATATCTATCTATATATTTATATAGATATATATATATATATCTATATATAGATATATAGATATATATCTATATATCTATATATATATATATATATATATGTATAGATATATACCACAGGGACATAAACGTCAACCAAGGCGATGAAACAGAGTCAGGTCGATAATAAAGAGACACAGGAAAGTGATTCAGTGACGCTAAGGAACAGTGACACACCTGGTCAAAAGCGGTACTGCAGTGAAGTCATTTATTTTTATTTAACAAATAAAAAAGCATTGATCGTCTTCACTTCTTTAATGAGACGACGACACTCATGATCAGCTGGTCCTCAAACCCATCATGTCAACATCTGTGTGTGTGTGTGTGTGTGTTTCTAAGTTAGCGCTCAGCCATTTGATCTAAAAGCTTTGCTTTACTTCTCTAATCCTGTCCATCACTCCATCACTCCATTCATCCGTCCATCCTGGGGATTTGACTGCCATTAAGAGATGGCTTGTGTGTGTGTGTGTGTGTGTGTGGTGTAGAGATCTGTGTTCTGTGGCTGAAGGTTCAGAGTGTGTATGTGAACTGATGCGAGGATGAGGAGGACAAGGACCATGGAGACGTGTGAGGAGACATCTGCAGGTAAATCTTTTGTTTCTGTATGTTGTTGTGTCGTCTTTGTGTTGATTATGAAGAGATGTGTGAGATGATTTAACGACAGAGAGATTAAATAAATACAACAGAGACGTTAGAGGACGACAAAGAGACACAATGTGACCACACGGAGACGTTAGAGGACGACAAAGAGACACAATCTGACCACACGGAGACGTTAGAGGACGACATAGAGACACAATGTGACC
>NW_025321625.1:0-12492 GCF_019176455.1 Solea senegalensis | reverse complement strand
TTGTTCAGTTCATCGATCGTAACAGGAGATCAATCACAGAGAGAGCAGGAGACACAGCGTAACACCGGTGGAAGAGTATGGTGTTATATTTGGGCCACATTCATGAAGGAACAATGTGAGACTTTGAGCACAGAAAAATGTATTTTGCAAGCTTAATACATGTATTTGCATGTTTGCAAATATTCATTTTAACAGTTTAATCAATTTTACTCATATGTCCTCTCACATCTCAAATCTCAACCTTCTGTGCACGCTCATCTTTACCCGAGTGCTCGCTCATCTTTACCCGAGCACTCGCTCATCTTGGCACAGCGTTACAAATGTGCCACAAAATCAACCAATGAGAGACTTTATAAATTTAGACTGGCTGTATTTGTCTCCAATCACAACGCTTCCATAACAAGATATTCATGAGTGACACTGGCACATTTATAGATTGTTGAAAAAGTGACCAGAATGATTTCAGCACAGTGACAGTGACACTGAACAGCTCCTCTGCCGTGGATCATGGTTCTGATCACTTCCCCTTTGACCTCTCCTCTCTAAAGTGCAAATACAGTCATCATAGAGTAAACTTACTGAGGAAAAATGACCATCATGCAACTGTGCCCTTTTATCAAAAACAGCAGCACAAAGTTTGACCCTCCTTTCAACTCAAAGGTTGTGGGTTTGTGGGTTAAGGGCAAGACCCTTCACCTTGTGTTGCTCCTGACAGTTTATTATAGTTATTATATCTGGAAAGTATTTAACACTAATTAGCTAACAAATATTACAGATACAGAAATATGGTGTTCCTTCCACATAATAATACAGTTCATTTCATGCCAAAAACACACCAACATTAATAAACAGGAACCAGGTGGAAAAAACATGTAATTCCCATTTTAGTAGGAAAGCTCTTCTTTATTACGTTGCTTTTCAGAAGATCAAAGACTTCTTGCTCTAATAATTTCCAGCAGACTGTACACTGAGAGGTGTAATGCTGCCCTCCACTGTTCAAAGTTCTGAAGTTTGCAATCACTGTTCTAAGTTCTCAGTCTCATCTTCTCGTCCTTCTTTGTTGCATTCAAAACACCTTAAAGAAAATTGCCTTAATGGCAAGATGACAATTCTTCTCAATATCAAAAACTGATTATAGGGAAAAACTTGAGCGCCCCAGGTCAGCCTGTTGTCCTTTGAATATACTACATGAAAAAAGCATTTTAATTGTCCCGGGAAGTCCAAACTGGCAGAGACCATCTGCATGTCAAAGTAACATCCATCATGTTTATTATGCGCCAGTATCAAAGCTCCTCTTCAAAGAGTTCTCTAGTGTTCCATGTCACCTGGAAGGAGTTCTTACATTACAAGATAACCTCTAGTGCTCCACATCAGTTGGAACTCACACGGTTGCATTACTGCTCTCTCTTCTAGTCTTACTTAAAAAAGAACGAATTTCACAACCATGTCACTGGAAAGAATCATATCTTTCTTGATTGGTGACTGTTGTGGAGCACTCAGTCCTCTGTACAAGCGATTGGTAGACAACATCTTTCCAGCAAACCAAAAGAATGGGCTAGTAAAAGCCAACATGGAGAAGCTGACATTCTATGCCTTGTCGGTTCCAGAAGAGCTTGACTGTATTGGCGCTTACCTGCCTAAGAGAATGTCAAAGGATGTGGCTCGACAAAGATACAGGTATGTGTGCATAGCAATGGAAGCGCTGGCCCAGCTGCTGATGGCCTGTCGCTCTCAGAGCATCAACCTGTTTGTGGAGAGTTTCCTGAAGATGGTGCGTGAGGTGCTAGAGTCGGACAAACCTAGCCTACAGATCCTAGGAACCAATTCGTTTGTGAAGTTTGCCAACATACAAGAGGACAACCCCTCCTACCACCGCTGTTACCATTTTTCTGTGTCACGTTTCAGTGACATGTGACACTCTAGCGACGAGGACCCCGATATCTGCTTCAAGATTCGCATGGCAGGTATCAAGGTGAGGATGACGGTGAATGACGACCTACAGGCCAATATCTGGGACCCTGAGCTCATGGACAAGATTGTCCCCTCTCTACTTCTCAACCTGCAGAGTGGAGAATGCACACAGAACCACTCCCCTTCGCTGCTGTGGATGTCAGAGAAAGAAAAGAGTGGCTTGGTGGAGTTGACAGAGTGCTGCTTTAGGGAGCTTCTGAGACGAGCTGCCTATGGCAAAACACTTATTAGTCTCATGGATTGGCATGACAACAGCTCCAAGCTCCTCAGCATGAGCAGCATCCTGGACATATCTGTGCTCAAGATCAAAGTGGTCAAGTGTTCCAGACAAGATAAGTTATTCATGAAAGGTCACGGCCAGCAGCTTTACCAACACATCTACTTGGCGTGCAAGGAATAGAGCAATGGTAGGCAGCATTACGAGAACCTTTTTGCTTTGTTTGCCATTTTGAGTGTGGAGCTGGCAAATCCAGAGGTGGTTCTGGACCTCGTTCGCCTGACAGTTGCACTGACAGTTGCATTGAAACAATTATTCTGTCAAATATTTAAAAAGCATTTTTTAAAACTCATCAGTAGACAACATAGATACATTGAACTGATGCAAATGAAAAGGAAACACATGTTGACTGGTCAGGGTTAAACTGTTAGATATGTAATTATACATAATGTAATAAAGGTTATGGATATTATTAACATTGTAGATGAATACTCTTGGATTAAAGACACATTATGTTAAATGTTGAAACAGCTCGTCACAGGTTCAGGACGTTAGGACTGAAAAATCACACCATCATCGTTGGAGTTCTGTCACAGATCTGTTGAAGCAGCGTCTCACACACACACACACACAGTGTCTCAAACACACGCACACACACACACATGACACATTACACACTTACACACACACACAAGACACACACACACATAATTTTACACGACGCATACACACACACGCACACACACACTTCACACACACACACACACACACACACTTACACACACACGCATACACACACGCATACACACACGCATACTACACATACTTCACACACACACATTACACACATTACTACACACACACACACACACAGCACACACACACACTCACACACACACACACACACACACACACACACACACACACGCGACACACACACACACACACACACACACACACGCACACACACTCATCACATTCACCACCTGTTGAGAGAAGACGACAGAGAGTCAGAGTCAGTGATGCAGCTCAGATGTGGAATAATAACATCACATGTTACAACAGCTCACATTCACTCGTTCACCAAACACTGGTTGTTTGGAGTTGTGTGAAAACAAATCAACAGAAGTATTTGGACTATTATGAAGTATTCAAATACATTCACAGTATTTTCATATGGAGTTTTGCAGCTTTAACAGCTTCAACTCTTCTTGGAAGACTTTGCTCAACACTTTGAAGTGTTTCTGTGACAATTAGTGTCCATTCATTGTGTCGAGCATTGATGAGGTCACACACTGATGCTGGACCACAAGGTCTGGCTCTTAATCTCTGTTCCAGTTCATCCCAAAGGTGCTGGATGGGGTTAAAGGTCAGGGCTCATGTCTTTATAGTGGTTGCTTTGTCCACTGGGACACAGTCATGTTGGAGTAGAAATGTCTGCGGCTGCTGAACTTCAGATTGTCCTTCACTGAGAGAAGAGGCCGAGAGTCCAAAGCCCCATTGAAACACGTCAATTCAAATACTTTTGTCCATATAGTGCATCTATAGTGCTGCAGGAACTACTCCTCACCAGCAGGGGTTGCTGTTTCTTTATGTTCATCTCTGTTGACATGGAAGTCAAGGTCACATGTTCAGCTGTGGCCTTAAATGCGTACTCTGTGTACTTTGATGGAAAGTATTTGTTAGTAGATATATTTCAGGGACATTTGGTTTTTTGATTGAATTGTTGTTGCCACTGTTTCATGTTGCCTCACACACACACACACACACACACACATGGTGACGATACTCAAGTCACTCATTTGCATATTTCTTCAGGAAAAAGTTGTGTTTATATTCTGTTCATGCAGAATTTGTCTATAAACCTTAAACCAGAGAGAACTTTGATTTTGACTCATGTTACAGAGTCTTGGAGGCGGAGCTTTAACCTGAGGTCCAACAGAAAGGGGCGGGCTTTGTCCCTCCAGTGTTCATGTTTACAGCAGAGTCACTATCATGTCTGTGTCTGCAGCCTCTTCATGTTATTTGATATAATGTGAATGTAAATGACTTTCTCGTGGTTTTATGTGGTTTACACTTGAAGGTGTTTGTGGAAGACTTTTAAAAAAAGGTCAATGAAGTCTACTTTCTGGGAAATTGTCCTCATTTTTGACCGAAAAAGTGAAGAAAACTAACTCTAACATTGTCTTAAAAGAAGAGAATGACAACTTCATGTAAGCTTTAATAAACAGTAACAAACAACAGTTTGAATGAAATCCCTGCTGCTCCTGCTTCACTACTGCTGTGTTTAAAACACAAAGGTCAAATTCACTCTCTCTGTACTTACGTACTTACACTAACTCTTAGTTTGTTTCATGTCTTTTTCATTTGTTTCCATGTCTTGTCACTAGTTCTCCTGTCATCTTTCTTCCATGCAATCAACTCATTTCCCTCACCTGCTTTTCCATTGGCTCATTAGTCCCTCAGTGATTATATAGCAGCCCATTTTCAGATGGTCTTGTGTTGGTTTTTTGCTCCAGCATTTCTAGTTAGTCTTCTTGTTCTGATGTGTTTGCCTGTTTGTGACTGATTTCCTGCTTTTGGACTTAGTAATCTGCGCTTTCCTGCCTCGTTGTCGTGCTTTTGGGTTCTCCCTTGCCAAGGTGTCAATTCTTAAAGTCAGAGAAGACTCACTTTCATTTCTTTGCTTGTGATAAAGATCATTTCTTGATATTTTGCTCATTTCTTCATGCTTTTGTCAGAGTTTGAAGGAAAATGACGTTCCAGGCTGAAAGTGGCTACTTTGACGTTTTCTAACCAAACAAGATGTGCTGCTGTTTTTACAGTGTATGATACAGTGGATCTATAATCTGTGATGAAGTCAAACTACAAACAGCTGATGGACGCTCATCATGTGAGGCGCTCAGCTCTAGTCTGTGAGTAGCAGCAGCTCGTGGCTCGGCTGTTGTCTCTCTGTGTCTTTGTGTCCAATCATGAAGTCTGTCACTATTGTGCTGTCACAGCTTCACTGAGGAAACACTGATGTTTGTCTGACTGTGATTAGAACAACACTCTACTCACTCCAGAGTCTCCAGTCTGTAGTCTGGACTCTTCTGAAGATCACACAGAGGCTTCAATGCTGAATCCTGCAGCTGGTTCTCACTCAGGTCCAGGTCTCTCAGGTGTGAGGGGTTGGACTTCAGAGCTGAGACCAGAGAAGAACAGCTGATCTCTGTCAAACTGCAGTTCCACAACCTGAATAAAGAATAAAAGTGTTTTGTTCAGCAGGTGAATTTTAATGTGTGAGTCAAATATCAGCTGTGAGGATGAAAATGTATCTGAACATTTTCTACAGTGTATTTAGAAAGCATGAGTCATGTGACTGTGAGACAGACGAGTGTGTGAAGGTTCAGTTCAAGTGAACGTGAAGAATAAAGACGTTTGACGCAAAGAAACAGCAGCAAAATGACAAAGAAGTCACAGGTGAATTTCAACACAGCCTCACTTTTCACATCAAGTTCAACTCAATGAAATGAATCAATGATAAGAAGCAGAAACAGGTGGAGTCTGTGTGCAGGCTGTACACTGAGAGGTTCAATACTGCCCTCTACACATCAAAGTCCTGAATCACACTTCTTCTCAACATCTTTACAATTCTATATTTTACACTTGATTTGATTCTTTGATTCATCTGTGTTTAGTAAACCAGCTTAAAGGTGCATTACCACCACCTTTATTGCTGCAAAGAATTCTGGGACACGGTCGTCCGCCAAACATACACCAGATGACGAGTCATGTGACAGTTGGGACACGCCCACGTCACGGTGTTGTGACACATGTTGACAACATCTGGACCATGAGTCCACACTTGGAGGATCCAGCCTTATGAACTGAGACACAGCTGATTTGAAGATGAGAGGAAGCTCCTGTTTGTTTGTAAACAGTCACAGCTGTGACATCATCAACAACACTCATTCTGATTGGCTACATGTGAACGTGTCAGAGGAGAAAGTGAAAAACATCAAGTTCAGTCAGAAAAGGTCAAAGCTGCGACTGACGTGAAAACTACAGCGACTGAAACACTTTAGAAAACAAAAAACACGTCAGCTGTGAAAAGATCCTGATTCTACATCTGAGGGAAGAAAAAGTGGAAACATGGAACAACCATCACTGATTCAACTCATGTGACAACATGAATGACTTTCAGTTGTGGATGAAACATCTGACATTTACAACAGTAACAGAGAGTCAGTGAACTCACCCCAGAGTCTTCAGTCTACAATGTGGACTCTCCAGTCCAGAACACAGCAGCTTCACTCCTGAATCCTGCAGCTGGTTCAGACTCAGGTCCAGGTCTCTCAGGTGTGAGGGGTTGGACTTCAGAGCTGAGACCAGAGAAGAACAGCTGATCTTTGTCAATCTGCAGCCCCTCAACCTGAATAAAGAATAAAAGATGAGACTTTAGAACAATGTGTGTGTGTGTGACTGTGTGACTGTGTGTGACTGTGTGTGTGTGTGACTGTGTGTGACTGTGTGTGTGTGTGACTGTGGGTCCCCTCCCCTTCCCAGCGCCACCCCCACTACACCACCCCCTTGGATGGATGGATGGATGGATGGATAGATAGATAGATAGAGGGAGAAAGAGACAGACAGATAGAGAGAAAGAGAGAAAAAGAGAGAGAGACAGACAGATAGATAGAGAGACAGCCCTAGGCTAGGCAATTGTTTTTAGGCCCACACTATCATCATCATCATCATCATCATCATCATCATCAGTAGGCCTATTATCATTACTAGACTATTGGTATAATTGTGAATTGGCACCAGACCTTTGATATGAATGTATGCTTTATTATTGTTATTATTACGAGGTCTAATAGTAGGAATATCATCTGCATTTTTTACAGAAGCTTGCAGGCGATGTTCATGTGAGACCTGAGCCTGCTTTGCCTTGCAAAGATCCTCAATTCTTGGGGTAATTCTTGTATTTCAACTACAATTAAAGTACCTTCTTAATGTGGGCGGAGTCATCACTGCACGGCTGAGTGAAACTGCGGTGACTTTGTTTTATACGCGACACACACACACAGTGACTAGTGACTTTACACCAGTCCCTGTGACGGGACTCTGGCCAGTCAGCGGCCGGCAGTCTGACCAATCATCGCATAGTACCTGCTTAGTGCTTGGAACCTCGCAGGAGCAGGTACTAAAAATAGTACCTGGTACCAAAAAGTCGCCATGAGGATGATTTATTTGTTTGTTATAATAATCCAACCCCCCCAGGAGACTGTCCGCGAGAACCACTGCTTTAGTCAACTACTGTGTGTGTGTGTGTGTGTAACAGGGTCAGTTACTACAGTATTTCTTTTTTAAGGTACTGCAATTTATTGAACACCTGATGTCTATTTTATTTATAATGACACAAAATGTATGTTTTAAGTTTTTATTTGTGTATTTGACCCTGACACGGCAGGTTAAGTTGTCATGTGGAACCTTCATGATTGTCTGCTGTCCCCCACGTTCACTTTTGGGGTGCCCACCCAGTATTTAAGGGTGTGTCTGCCCTCACCTCTCCCCTTCTGCTGCTGCATGTTGTGGGAGAGGTACGTGATGTGCGCTTGTGTGATTTCTGTATTGTTTAGCATTGTCATTATGCTCATATGGAGATTATCATGCTAAATTTGACAAGCTGTACATGTTTATTTTATAGAGGGCACGTTTCCCTGTGTTCCACATGCTGATGGGAGTTTTCTTTCACTTGCTTTGTGTCAGAAATAAACGGAGACTTCCTCTAAAAGATATCCAGCGTACGGCGAATTCTTCACAACGCAGACCGCAAAACTACACCGTTACACTTGGTGCCGTTCGACCCGTTGCATCACCGATCGGCGCTCGTCTGATCCCCGGGGAGCAGCGGCGTTCACCTGCCTCGTCTCTCCTCCTCATGCTCTGTGGGTGTGTGAGACTGCAGTCGCCCGAGGTGCGTTCAAGGTGTGTCGGACAATTGAGTGCTAAAAGATTCACTCGCGTTTCGTCATTGCTCCGTGCTAATGACTGTACGTAACTAGTTATTCTCTAAGTGTGGAACGCTGGACATTGAAGAGGAATTGAAACTAAGTGACGCTAATAATGTGAATACCTTGTGTTCATATTGTGTATAGTATCTTGTATAGTATACAGAAAACTATAGACTTTTTTGTGTGTGTGCTTTGGGTAAAGGTGTCCAAATACATGGGAAACGTGTAGAAGTCAATATTGTAAAAATTGAGATTTTCATTTTGTGCTCCTGTCATTTAACTGTTGTATTGCAGCACATTGTGCACTTTACAGTGCAAGGTTACTTTGTGTTCATGATGTCGGAGAGTGACAGTTTTATGGTTCATGCTATGGCTGGTCGTGGACGTGATGTCACCTTTGGGGTGGGGAGGGGCCAACAGATTTCTTCACTGTGTTATGGTAGGGGTAGGCCAGTGTTCCCCAGTGTTATGAACAACACAGTTGATCAGTCAGTTATTGAGCCTCCATTAACCCCCTCTGCCAGCTCCACACTGACTGCTCAATCAGACCCTCCACCTCCACAATTAGTTTCTGTTGATGCTCTCAGTGTTGTGATAACAGATTTGGTTAAAAAGATTGGTGATAGCATTGTGGCCAACCTTAACAGTGTACATCAGCCAAGTGTCACTCAGTCTCGGTCCCCGATCAGTCAGTATGTGAACCGAGTTCTTTAAGTTATGAATATTGAAGAATGAGATTTGCCATGTGATTTAAAGATCTGTTGCTACAATTCAATTCAGTGCCAATATCCTTTGGGGCAATTGCTATGACATGACCAGTCCTGTTCTGAATAAACTTCTCTACGTCTCTCCACAAAACAAAAGAAAAGGGGCAGTGATAAAACAGATGTAAAGTCGTTTCTGGCTCAGTTTTGCACTTTAGCATCAATGTCAACACATTTGGAAATGATTGTGTTACACGGGTAAATATTATGTAAGATTCTGAAATGAACTTCTCTGATTTTATTCCAAACACAAAACTGAAAGGGGCATAACCATGCTTTGTGCCACTTTATATGATCAAATTGTGAATTCCAGAAAGATTTGCTTTTGGGTGAAATCTTGTTCTACTTTTGAATCTCTTTCCTTATATGTTTGTTTGTACACTTTACATCTGTTAATGGTATCCCACCAATAAGTAGAGAAGGCACTTGAGGATCAATATTTTGATGGCCAAGGTGACATTTCATTCATTCAATTATGCCTGTGGGAATAGCTGGCATTACAGAAATCAACTCTTTATAAATGATAGGAAAAGATTTTGTTCTTAGAAATGGTTCATAACTATAAAGATGACCTTTATTATCAAACAAAGCAGAAACATAGATAATACCCCTTTCAATCCAGGCCTCCTTATATAGACTTTTCTTGTTAACAGTAATATCACTGTTATTCCAAATAAGAGTTTTATGTGGTGAAAAGTTGTGAACATAACACACTTTCCAAGACAATAAAGCCTGTTGATGACATTTTGAGACTTTTAGTGGCAATTTAGAAACAGACTAGTTACATCCCAATAGAAAGTTGAAGCCGCTTCCATTTTCAAAGATATTATATGGTATAAAATTCCATAGCGATTCCGGACATTCCAAACATTTCTGAAGCCATTTGATCTTAAAGGTGCAATTCAAACGGATCAAATCTAAGACGCCCAATCCTCCTTCTGCTCTCTCTAAAGTGAGAATTTCTTTTTTGAGGCAATGTCTCCTATGTTTCCACACAAATGTAATACATAAATGATTGATTTCTGTGCAGAACATATCACTAACAAAAAGTGACAAAGCAGGATAAACTAATCTTGATACACCTTCAGCTTTTGACAATAACACTCTAGCAAAGATTGAAAGGTCTCTCTGAAGCCATCAATTCAAAATTGTCTTAGTTTTCTTCATTTTGGGAAGAAAATGTAGCTGTTGTCTGAGAGTCATGTCCTTGGAAATGTGAACACCAAGATATTTAACACACTGTTTGACAGGAATATCAAACATAAGTTTCTCTTCAGTCTCATAGAAACATTAAAGTTGACTTTTGTTGAGATGAAGTTTAAGACCCGAAGCTTCTGAAAATGCACCAGTTGCACGTAATGCACTTTGTATTTGCCCTTTATCCCTTAGAAACAATAGTGTATCATGGGCTAGCTGTGTCATTTTGATCTGTCTGTTAAAGATGGTCAAACCATGAATATCGGGGCTATGTGAGATATTTAACAACAAAACTTCAGCCACAATCAAAAATAAAAAACAAGAAATAGGACATCCTTGGCGTACACCTCTTGAAATTGGAAACCTTTTGGAAATGCTGGGATATAAAAAGACAGAGCTGTTTATATCTTTATAAAACATTATTATATTATTAATAAAATGATCCCCAAAACCAAAAATGTGCAGGGCCTGTATCATGAAAGAATGTTCAATTGAATCAAATGCCTTATAAAAGTCGAGGAATACAAGTAGTGCATGTGACTTTATGTGGTTCCAATAGTCCATTCAATCTAATACTAACCTGACATTAGAGCTAATGTGACGTTTGGCCATAAAAGCATTTTGGTTTTCGCTTATTATCTCTTCTAGATCTTTCTTCAAACGTTTAGCATAGACCTGTGAGATCATTTTATAGTCTATATTTCAAAGAGAAATGGGCCTCCAATTTTCCATTATTAAAGGATTTGTTTCAGGTTTAGGAATAAGGGTTATCAGACCTTGTTTCATGGTTGTCGTCATGTCCTTTCTATCAATACATTCTTTAAACATGAGCAGTAGATGGTCCTTAATTAAAGCCCAAAAGCATAAATCAAATTCTACTGAGAGACCATCACTTCCAGGTGATTTTCTTAAATTCATTGAGTTCATATTGCTTCAGTCATTTCTGAGGATGAGAGCTCTCTGTCACAGCTGTCTTTGAAATGTCCAGAAATCAGAGGAGTCAACTTTCTTATATGCTCCATAAATGCACTGCTCTTGAAGTGATTCAATTCACATGTATATCATTTGCTATAACTTGCAATATTATTGTGGTCTGTGCTGATGGTACCATTTATATTTAGGGATGTAATATTATTTATTTTCCTATTTGGCTTTTCTAAACCAAAAAAAGAACTCGTATTTCTTTCCCCTTCCTCTAACCACTTAGCCCTGGACCTTATGAAGGCACCTTTGGCCAAATTCATATACATTCTGTCAAGCTCTTCACTAAGATTCTTAAGCAATTTTAATTCATCCTCAGATAAATCGTGCCTAGACATTCATTTGTGCAACTGGCTCATTAAAGATCTTCTTTGCTAGTACGTATTTCTTTTATTTGTTTGCTACACTGTATTGCATCTTCTCTCACTTTAAATTTAAAGAATTCCCATTTTTGTACTGGACTCATATCTTTTTCACTAAAAATGTCTTTTGCAAGCAATTCTACACTTTTTTTAAAAAATGTTTTGTCTTCCAATATATTATTATTTAATTTCCAATAGCCTCTGATGTTTAATTTTTTCTTTAGAGCCCTTTAATCTAAGACTTCTCTTTTGATGATCAGACAGCGGAGCATGACAATGAGAAACATCTGAAATGAACTGTAGTCCATGTGATGACAGTAACCATAGATCAATTCTAGACTGTAAGCTTCTGCTAGAATTGGTCCACGTATAATCTTTGACACTGGGGTTAATAAATCTCCAAGCATCTGAAAGCAGAAGGTGATCACACAGAAATGAGGTAGATTTGAAACCAAGTCAAGCTGTAGATCTAGGAGGCCATCGATCATTGAAGTCTCCACCAATGATAAAAACACATTCTTTGTATTTTCCTTTGCAGAGAGATTAGAAAACGTATCTTTTGCTTGAATTGTTCTGTTTGGACCATAAACATTGCAAAGAATAACCAGAAGATTGTCCACCTTTAAGACCAATATAATCCATGGACCATCATCTGAGAAAGCAGAATCCAGCACATCACCATTAAATCTATTCAAAAGAACTGCGACTCCAGCTGAATTATTTGAGCCATGAGAAAAAAAAAAACTGTGTCCCCCCACTGAGACTTCTAAAATCTTTCATCATCTCTAGATGAATGAGTTTCTTGCAAAAAAACTATATTTGCATTACAACGCCTGCTTAAGAGAAAAACTGCCTTCCTTTTTGTATTATCCCGTAGTCCCCTTACATTAATAGAGCACAAACTTAGTGCATCAAACTTAAATTGAGTCATACAAGAAAATGAACTCAATAAAAACATAAACAGAATTGGCTAATGTCTGAGGTAAATGAACACTTAGAAACTT
>NW_025321624.1:0-4346 GCF_019176455.1 Solea senegalensis | reverse complement strand
AGCTCTGGGGGGTATTCCAGAAAGCAGGTTCAACAAACTCTGAGTCTATCCCTGAACTCTGAGTTGACTTACTCTGAGTCGGGAAACTCTGAATATCCGGTTCCAGAACAGCTGATCTGAGTTAGTTCAATCAACTCTGAGTATGTTAACCTCGAGGTACGCGCGTGCACAACCACTATAAAAAGCCATCATCAATGGAGCCCCGATACCACGAGTCACCATGACAACCGAGAAAAAAAAAAGATCAACTTATTTCAGTGCGAAGGAGTTTGAGATCCTTTTGCTGACCTACGGAGAATATGAGCACATATTTCGCCGCGAATGCAACACAGCTGCAGCAGCGAAGGAGAGAGAGACCGCATGGGAGAAAATTGCTGCCCGAGTCAACGCGTAAGTTTGAATGTACTATTCCATTGACGTAACATTTAACCGTAAGATCGTAGAATATAAGTAGGAATGAAATCTGAGTTTTTCATTTAGGTGCAATCCAACAGGAGAAAGGAGGACTTGGAAGCAGCTCAAAATGAAACATAAAAACATCATTCAAAAAGGTAAGGCATATTTTGCTAGGCTATGATTGCACCTCACTTTGATTTATTTTTTTATTTTTAATTGACTAAGGCTATTAAACGTAACGTAAATATTAATTCAGATTGCAAACATTGAGTTCTGCTCAGCCAACAGAAAGAAGGCAGAGGCCCGAAAAACGGGTGGAGGGCCACCTCCACCACCTCTGTCAGAGGCTGAGGAGCTGGCTCTCAGCCAATACAGGGGTCGCCCTGTGGCTGAAGGCATCCCCGAGGGAAGCTCATCTGAGCCTGTCACCCCCCAGGACAGTGCCTACATCAGATGCAAGTATACACTTATGTCTTTTTTTTAAATAAAGCTTTTTTATATATATATATATATATATATATGAATTATATAGAGGAGGTGGAGACGCTGTCTGCTGCCACAGGGAGAGATCCGGAGGGGCCTACTGAAGTGTGTCTTAATATTATGTATAGCTACTGGCACTGCTCGACCCATTCATATTCATTTACATTCTTGAGTGGAATTTGGAGTTTGACATGTACACTGAAGTGATGAGCATAGATAATGGACAAACTAGCACATTCTTGTCCTTCAACAGAACATGGCTGGGCATCACCAAGAGGAGGGTCCATCAACTTCTAGATGCTTGACACAGTGAGATGTTCGGTCAATACCATGTAAAATCTGTATGTAGAACTGCAGGAATTAAATGTCGTCCATATGTTTCCCAGTTGCCGGTAAAAGAGTTGTACAGGGTGCACCTAATGAAAACCATACAAAAAACTGAGAAAGAAATGGTGTACCTGGACCGGCAAATAAGAAAAACAGACTTGGAAATTCTATTACTTGAACGCCAGTTGAGGTGGGTGCATTGTCATGGTGAAACAAGTGAATATGTGAAATATGTTAATAGTTGGAACTATATTACAAATCCTGACTGTTGCTTTTGTACTTTTAGGGAATAAAGAAGAACCAAATCACATGTGAATTTGTCTTTTATTTTTTATCAAAAGTGGTTTCGGGCGATGAGGTCCCTTACAGCCCTTCCATCCTGAACATCTGCAGGGATGGGATGGTCATCCTCAGCGTCGTTGATTTGTACGGCAGGGTGTTGCTCTCCTCTAATAATTGCAATATTATGGAGAACAACACATGCCACAATGATGTCACATGCCCTTACGCAGGCACTGGAACCGGGATTAGAGTATGACTATGGTCATCTCAACCCGGGCTCTAGTCCTGCAGTGGGCCACATTAAAACGTTGTTGGGGCCCCGGCTCAGGGTAAGGGGTCAACAGAGAGGGCTGGCATGGATAGCCTCGATCCCCCAGCAGGTAGCCATCAAACTCTCCCTTAATTATAGAGGACACATTTGAGTGCATTTAGAAAGGGAGACAAAGAACATTTGTACAAAGCTTTAGCTTCCTTACCACGTGCAAATCTGTTGCTCAGACTACACTCCCGATAGATCCAGGAATCATGAACTGAGCCAGGCCACTTAGCTTCTACATTTGTGTAGTGAAGCTGCGTCACATATGATCTTTACAGTGCAGAGAATGACATGAGTTAGTTGTACTGTAATGTATACATTTTCATGTACATATTTTTTAAGATGGTAGGTCACATACCTGGACATTGATGCTGTGAAAGGATTTTCGATTCACATAGTCCCCTTCATTTTGTGTAGGCGCAGTAATAGGGATTTGTGTCCCATCTATGCATCCTATCACATTTGGAAGGCCTGCAAAATGACAGCTAATTAAGCTACTGACCCCACTCTGAGGCCGCCGCGGAATGTAGGCCTATATCATAATTTCAAATTACAGAATATATGATTTCTACATCAGTCACAACCTGCAATTCTGTGGAATTCCTCTTTGATGGTGCGAACAGGTTTGTGTCCGGGGAACACCACCATCACTGGTAACAGGCGTTTCAGTGCGAGGGTTACCTTCCTCACAGCTCTACACACTGTTGCCTTTCCGTAATGCTCTGCATCCCCGATGTTATAAAGAAAACTGCCGTTTGCAAAAAAAACATAGCGATACGCATAAAATTTGCGCTGATGTGAGTGCTCGTCCGGGGTGTGTGAGGTTGGTGGCCGGAGAAGGTTATTGAGATTATTATTTCAGATTTATATTTCTATTTTCTGCTGCTATGCTCCCCCGAAATGTATTCTGGGATACATGGCCATCCCAAGTACGCTTAAGTCACCTCCGATGCATACTTGGTAAACATGGGCGGAGCGAGAACACTTCCGGGTTTGAGAACCGTCCTTCGCTGTTCGCTTACTTGAGAATTGGAACAGCACTTGGACTGAGGCTGATGACGTTTTCACAAGTACGGGAGTACGCAAGTACGCACAAGTACGCACAAGTACGGATATTGAGAAACGGCCAGAGTTTCCCTCATCTCAGGTTTAACAAACTCAGAGTTCTTACATAACCCGCTTTCTGGAATACCCCCCTGGTGATCATGCATGGACAAAAACACACTGGCACTGAAACAAGGAAACAGAGAGTTTTTAAAGTCTCTGTCAGCAGGTGTGTGTAATCAGGGCCGGCAGAGGATGGGGCGGGGCAAACTGCCGGAGTGACATCCTCCACCGACGCAGAGAATCATCAGCTGTCCGCTGTGATCCACACCACTATGGAGAGAATTCTGTTTTGATTGAATAATAAAGGAACAGAATTCTCTCCATACACCACGGCCTGTCCACGCTCCACGACTCCAAGAACTGGATCGGACCCAGCGGACTGCACAACTTGTTATCAGCTCACAGTAAGAGACAAAGTGTTCTGGCAGAGTTAGGTTATGTGTGGTTATGTATTCTGTGTGATTTCATCATGGAAAAAAAGTACAAACAAGTTTCACTCACTGCAAAAAAAAGCCGTTTCATAGAAGAAAAGCTTCGGCTTATATAACTCGGACCTGAGCAGCCGAACGTCGCCATAAAACAGCAAACGAAAGACAGGAGCTGGTATGAGAAGAAGGACTAGCTAACTGGTTGCACTCAGACCAGTGCTATGTTTAGTTTTCCCTGCCTCCTCTTTCAGATGCTGGACACTGGACAAGCCTGGATTCAGACAGGTAATACAGACTTAAAACATTTCTCTGAACAATAATAATAATAATAACAATAATAATAAACACAAACAGACAAGGATACATATGGAAAATGCTATGCTAACAATGGAGCGATAGAGAAGGCAAAATTCAAATGCCTGAAAATACAGACAAAAAATTTTGTTGTGTATTTTTAGTTTCAATTAAGTCAGTGGTGTCAAACATACGGCCCGAGGGCCAGAGGGTCCGTCAGAGGGTCCAATTTGTTAAAATTTCACACTATGATTACAATCTAAAAGTAATGTCAAATGCAATATTTTTTCACTTCCAGATACCATGTGACTAAATCTTTGTGCCTTTATAGATCCAGTGTGATGTGTAAATAGTAAATTTAGGCATGATATTGTTGAAATTGCACTTATATTTCTCAAGAAATTTCATGTTTTGTAAAAATATCCTTCATTAAATGTAAAACAAAGGAGAAAAACAGGAGTTCTTGTTTTTCATAGGTTATTATGCTATTATTTTACTATTTCTACTGGTACGGACCACTTGAGATCAAATTGTGCTGTATGTGGCCCCTGAACAAAAATGAGTTTGACACCCCTGATTTAAGTGAATCTTTTAAAATGGTGTCAGGCATGAGAATGGTGCTTTGGTGTGTTTTAGTGGTGATATTTGGTAACTGTATATCACCACTGTTACCATAGTCCATCTGAAAAAATGAATTGCCCCCCTCACTCATT
>NW_025321623.1:0-14603 GCF_019176455.1 Solea senegalensis | reverse complement strand
TTGCAAAGATTTCACTGTTCGGATGTGTTTTTCTATCTGTATCTGTTTTTGTGCACATTCAGCTGAGATAAGGATTTTTCTGATATTTTTCATTTTTCCATTGTCACATAACATAAACCTCACAAATAAAGTTGAAATCTTATAAAATATAGTTATATATCCTCAGTGTTTAATTTTGCAATGATTTCACTGTTTGCATGTGTTTTTCTATTTGTGTCTGTTTTTGTGCACATTCAGCAGGGATATGGCTGTTTTCTGATTTTTTTTCATTCTTTTAATGTCCCATAACATAAACCTCACAAATAAAGTTAAAATCTTATAAGATATAGTTATATACCTTCAGTGTTTGATTTTGCAATGATTTCACTGTTTGCATGTGTTTTTCTATCTGTATCTGTTTTTTTTTTTTTTTTTTTGAAATTATCTTTTTATTCAGAAAGGCAAGTTTCCATCACATACAATAAAAATACAGCTATAGTCATTCAAGGTCAAAGGAAAGAATGATTCAGAAAATCCTGATGATTTTTCCATATTGCCCTTCTGGAATTTACTTTTTCGGACCATTACTTATCTAGTTGAGAACAATAAACTAACAAAACAAAACTGGGGAGCGCACCATCTCAAAGAATCACTTAAAACAAAGTCAATTTCACACAAAGCACAAATACATTCAAATGAAATCAGATCTGATTGGTTTCACATACTCAGTCCATTTGGACCACATCTTATAAAATTTGTCTTTTTCAATTTTGAGAGAAAAAGAGATCTTCTCCATAATATAAATCCCATAGACAATTTCAATCCAATCATCAATGGTGGGTGGTTCTACTTTTAACCATTTCCTCGTAACGGATTTCTTACTGGCTGCCAACAGTATAGCCAGCAATTTTTTGTCTCTGTTGTTCCATGTTTCCAACATCAGATCGCCCAAATACATAGTTTCACATTTAAATGGGATATTTACATTAAATACATTTTTAATATGTTTGTGGATCTCTACCCAGTAAGATCTTATTATCTGACAGTCCCAAAAAATATGAAAATGATTAGCTCCAATTGACCCACAGTGTCTCCAACAAGCGTCCCCCTTGCCCTGATGTCTTCTCTGAATAGGTGTAATAAAAAATCTTGTGGTGTTTTTCCAGCAGAACTCCCGCCACGTGTTTGACCCAGTTGAGACCCATTGTAACTGGCATATATTCTCCCAGCTCTCCTGTGTGATCGTTCCTTTTACTTCTTTTTCCCATTTCTTTTTAATGTAATCTGTATTCTCCTGTTTAGCTAATTGTATGGCATTATATAACTTGGAGATAATTTTGTTGCCTGATCTGGGTTTAGTTAATGATAAAAATACCTCCATGAGCCCTGACTCACCTCTTCCTAACACCTCTTTAAGATTTTTATTAAAATAATGTCTCACTTGTAGATATCTAAAGAAATCATCCCTTCCTAGTCCATGATCCTTCTGTAGGTCTTCAAAACTCCGAAATGTCCCTTTGTGGACAAATGAATAATAGGTAGTCAAACCTTTTGAGATCCATATCTTAAATCTGGCATCAATTTTATTTGGTGCAAAGTCTGAATCATAGGCACACCACCTCATCATTTTAGATGCTTCTCCTAATCTACAAATTTTAACTATTTCCTGCCAGGGTTTCAGAAAGCTGCCAGTTATAGAGTCTTCTGGAATTTCCTGTCCTACTTGTAATCTGTTATCACATAGTAGGGCTATTATTGGGATTCCCTTTATTACCGTGCCTTCTATTTCCTTCCATGCTGCAGAGTATGTTGGTGAACACAGACAAACTAAAGGTCTCAGTTGGGCTGCAAGATAATATTCCTGTAAGCAGGGAAGGCCCATTCCACCTTTTTCTTTTCTTAATTGCAGCGTCTTAAATTTAATTCTGGCCTTTTTCCCTTGCCATAAATACCTCGCTATTATTCTGTCCCATTCTAAGAACTGCTTAGACGGTATTTTGACTGGCAAACACTGAAAAAGGTACAGCATGCGTGGAAGAATATTCATCCTGATTGATTCTATCCGGGAGCTTAAACTGAAAAAGGGAATAACATTCCATCTACGTATGTCAGACTTTATTCTCGAACTTAATGGGCCATAATTGATATCATACAATCTCGAAAAGTCTCTAGGCAGTGAGACCCCCAAATATTTGATGGACTCAGCATCCCATTTCCAATCATACCTGATCTTAATTGAAGATGGAGGATCATAATTAAATGTTAACACTTGAGTTTTGTTGATATTAATTTTATAACCAGAAATGAAACCAAATTCCTCTAGCAATTTCATCAGATTTGGGAGTGTCCGTGTAGGTTGTGATAAACTTATCAATAAATCGTCAGCAAATAAAGCCAGTTTTTGCTCCCCTGAAGTCATCGTTACCCCCTTTATATCGGATCTCTTCCTAATCAATTGACTCATGGGTTCTATAAACAAGGCAAAGAGGAGCGGCGACGCACAACACCCCTGTCTTGTTCCTCTTTCCAAAATGAATGAATCGGTTAGATCTCCATTGATTTTAATTCTCGCTGTTGGTTTGTTGTATAAAGCAGCAAATGTGTCAATTATAGTTGTATGGAAGCCAAATTTTGAAAGTACCTTATATAAGAATGACCACCTCACTGAATCGAATGCTTTCTCTGCGTCCAAACTCAATATCAGTGTCTCCAATCTTTTTTGTGTGACTTGTCTCATAACGTGCAGTGTTCTTCTGATGTTATCTTGGGTCTGCCTTTGTCTGACAAAGCCAGTCTGGTCCTTATGTATTAATAGTGGTAATATCAGTTCTATTCTTTTAGACAATATGGATGTGAATAATTTATAATCATTATTCAGAAGACTTACAGGGCGATAATTCCCACATTCTGATTTATCTTTCCCCTCCTTAGGAATCACTGAAATCGTCGCCTCCTTCCATGAGGGGGGGATGTTTTTGTTTTCCAAAACCCAATTGAACGTTTTTAATAATGTTGGAATTAGTTGATCTTGCATTGTTTTGTACCATTCTGTGGGAAAACCATCCGTCCCAGGAGACTTCCCCCCTTTCATCCTCCTGATTGCTAATTGAATTTCTTCTTTTGTTATTTTAGATATTAACTTTTCATTTTGATCATCAGTGATCTTCGGGAGATTTATCTGCGCCAGAAAGGTATCGATCTGGTTGTCGTTGCTTGCCTGAGGTTGGGAATATAATGTTTTATAGTAATTTCGAAAGCACTGCTTGATTTTCTCCGGACTAGTTTCTATGTGATTTGTTGCTGAGTTTTTTATTTTATATATAGTTCTATCTGCTTGTTGTTTCTTTAACCTATATGAGAGAAGTTTCAGTGATTTTCCACCCACCTCATAGTATTGTTGCTTTGTAAAGAGAAGCTTTTTTTGAATTTCCTGAGTATTTATCTCATCTATTTCCTTTTTTAGTTTTTTAATCTTACATTTATCGTCAGTTTTAAGAGACTTTGCATGTTCTATCTGTACTCTCTTCAAGTCCTCTTCTAAGTTTTTAAGTTTTTGTTCCTTAATTTTCTTCTCATATGAGCAGATGGCTATTATTTTACCCCTAATCACCGCTTTTAAAGCATCCCAGAGGATAGGTGGAGTCACCTCATCATTATCGTTATTCTCCAAATACAACTGAATTTCACCTATCAACTTATCCTTAATAATTGGGTTATTCAGAATGTTTGAGTTCAGTCTCCAGAGAGTGGACTTCTTCTTATTATTATTCAGATGGAGTGACATATAAACGGGACCATGGTCCGAAATGGTACTGGGTCCTATTTCACAGTTGTCCACCATAAAAATATCTCCTTTAAGCATGAAAAAGTAATCGATTCGTGAGTAGACGTTGTGGGCGTGTGAGTAATGGGAATAGTCTCGGCTTGTCGGGTTCAACTCTCTCCATACGTCCACAATCCCCACTTCCTGCAACCAAGTGTTTAATCTTCTGCTATTGGCATTTGCGTCAGATTTCCCGTGAGATGAGTCAACTTTCGGATTTAATCGGATGTTAAAATCTCCTCCACATATTAAAATCCCTTGACTTTTTGTTGTCATTAGATCAACTATATGTTTGTAGAAAAACCAGCCACTACCCGGAGGAACATACACGTTAAGGAGACTTATCACTATTCCTTCTATTTTACCTGTAACCATAACAAATCTGCCTTCAATATCTTTGAGTTCTGATATGTGTTCGTAGTTTACAGCACTAGATATCAGAGTCGCCACCCCTCTCCGCTTCCCCGACCCATGGGAAGAAAAGAAAACATGTTTAAATCCTGATTTATTCAATTTAGCATGTTCAGAGTCATTGAGGTGAGACTCCTGTAAAAAAGCCACTTGGATTTTATCTTTCTTTAATTTTGAAAAGATCTTCCCTCTCTTAACTGGATTGAGTACTCCATTTATATTAAATGATGCTATTTTTAAAGACCTGTTTTGCATCTATGTGATTCCCCCATCATCTCACTGAAAAACTTGGTGCGCTTCCCCCTCCCTGCAAGAACCGGCAGGGAATGAACAACTAACACATTAATAAACATCTCACTAAACACAATTTGTCCGTGTGACTCCCTATATAGGGGTCTATTAACCTGACCCTGTTGAGCCTTCCAAGGTGGCTCGAAGGGAAAAGTCTCCCTCCTCAGTCTGGAGGAAGAGGCCCTTACCTGCGACAGTCGCATACAGGAAAAAAGAAGAGAGAAAAAACGAAAAACAAAAAAAACCAAGGATCCCGAAAGAGCCAGTCTATTCAATAGTGGATCTCCACCAATTTCATAGTTGACTCCGCCGTCCTCGAGCTGTGGGTTAAATCCCTTATGTCCCGGAGGGGGCCGGTGATGGTCTTCTGAAGGCTCGAAGCTTTTCCTTGTAGCTAGAATCCCGCCCGGTTGTGCCCTTCATCGCTCGTCTGTCCACTCTCCTCCAGGACAGTCGTTGCACCTGCTCAATAAGCGTCTCCGGAGGTCTGGTGGTTGTCACGGTGTAGCCTCTTCTTAGCAGGTCCTCTGATGCCTCCTCTATAGTATCGTAGGTTCTGGTTCCATCGTCATGTCTCACACGCAGCCTGGCAGGGAAGAGAGTCTGGAACTGAACTTTGTTTTCCTTCAACACTTTGCGTATCTCTGTATATTCTCTCCGTTTTTTAAGTATTAGAGGTGGATAGTCGTGGTCCAGATTTATGTGGTTTTCTTGCCAGGTGAACCCCTTCTTTTGCCATGCTTTGCGTAGTAATGTCTCCTTGGTTTTAAAACTTAAAAACTTAATTATGATGGAGCGTGGCGGCGCATCCACCGGTGGCTGCGGTCCCACGGACCGATGAGCCCTTTCAATCTGCAGGTCAGGCATGTCTTCAGTTAGTTCGAGACCCTCACGGAGTAAATTTTCCACAAATGAGACCATCGATGCTGATTCCTTCTCGGACCCCTCCGGTACCCCGTATATCCTTATGTTCTCGCGTCTGGAGCGACTTTCCAGATCCAGCAGCTTGTCCACCAGCTTGGTGTGCAGCTTTAGCATAGCCGTGATAACTTCCTCTGTATTTTGTATCCTCTCTTCTGCTTTCTCAATTCGCCCTTCCGCTTCGTCCAGTCTGATATTCACCTTCCCAATTTCTTCTTTTATTGTCTCCAATTGTACTTTATTCTCTTGGCGAAACCCTCTTAGTTCACTGAGAATCAGTTCCAAGTCGGCCATTTCTCCGTACCTCACCGCGTTATTTGCGAGTTTAAGCCTGTTCGCTGCTAATGTTGCTACGTCCCGACTTTCTCACCCACCTGTCTTCGGACGTCGTTTATTTCTTAGTTAGTGGAGTTATGGATTATATCCCCTGTCTTATCGTTGTTTTCGTGGAAGTATTTATATGGTTTGTATGGGGAAATTTCTCTAATTACTCTGACTCAATCGGGAGCTCTCTCGCTATGCGGCCATCTTGACGGTGTTCCCACCGGAAGTCTTGTGTCTGTTTTTGTGCACATTCAGCAGGGATACGGCTGTTTTCTCATTTTTTTCAATTTTCTACTGTCCCATAACATAAACCTCACAAATAAAGTTAAAATCTTATGAGATATAGTTATATACCTTCAGTGTTTGATTTTGCAATGATTTCACTGTTTGCATGTGTTTTTCTATCTGTATCTGTTTTTGTGCACATTCAGCTGAGATAAGGATTTTTCGGATATTTTTCTACTGTCCCATAACATAAACCTCACAAATAAAGTTAAAATCTTATAAGATATACTTCTGTACACTCAGTGTTTGATTTTGCAATGATTTCACCGTTTGGATGTGTTTTTCTATTTGTGTCTGTTTTTGTGCACATTCAGCAGGGATAGGGCTGTTTTCTCATTTTTTTCAATTTTCTACTGTCCCATAACAAAAAACCTCACAAATAAAGTTAAAATCTATAAGATATAGTTATATACCCTCAGTGTTTTGATTCAGCAGAGATAAGGATTTTTCTGATATTTTTCATTTTCCTACTGTCCCATAACATAAACCTCATAAATAAAGTTAACATCTTGTAAGATATACTTCTGTACCCTCAGTGTTTGATTGTGCAATGATTTCACTGTTTGCATGTGTTTTTCTATCTGTGTCAGTATTTGTGCACATTCAGCTGAGATAAGGATTTTTCTGATATTTTTAATTTTTCCACTGTCTCATAACATAAACCTCACAAATAAGTTAAAATCTTATAAGATATAGTTATATACCTTCAGTGTTTGATTTTGCAATGATTTCACTGTTTGCATGTGTTTTTCTATTTGTGTCTGTTTTTGTGCACATTCAGCAGGGATACGGCTGTTTTCTGATTTTTTTTCATTCTTCTAATGTCCCATAACATAAACCTCACAAATAAAGTTAAAATCTATAAGATATAGTTATATTCCCTCAGTGTTTTGATTCAGGAGAGATAAGGATTTTTCTGATATTTTTCATTTTCCTACTGTCCCATAACATAAACCTCATAAATAAAGTTAACATCTTATAAGATATACTTCTGTACCCTCAGTGTTTGATTTTGCAATGATTTCACTGTTTGCATGTGTTTTTCTATCTGTGTCTGTTTTTGTGCACATTCAGCAGGGATACGGCTGTTTTCGGATATTTTTCTACTGTCCCATAACATAAACCTCACAAATAAAGTTAAAATTTTATAAGATATAGTTATATACCCTCAGTGTTTGATTTTGCAAAGATTTCACTGTTCGGATGTGTTTTTCTATCTGTATCTGTATTTGTGCACAATCAGCTGAGATAAGGATTTTTCTGATATTTTTCATTTTTCCACTGTCACATAACATAAACCTCACAAATAAAGTCAAAATCTTATAAGATATACTTCTGTCCCCTCAGTGTTTGATTTTGCATGATTTCACTGTTTGGATGTCATTTTCTATTTGTGTCTGTTTTTGTGCGCATTCAGCAAGGATACGGTTGTTTTCTGATTTTTTCATTCTTCTAATGTCCCATAACATAAACCTCACAAATAAAGTTAAAATCTTATAAGATATAGTTATATACCCTCAGTGTTTGATTTTGCAAAGATTTCACTGTTCGGATGTGTTTTTCTATCTGTATCTGTTTTTGTGCACATTCAGCTGAGATAAGGATTTTTCTGATATTTTTCATTTTTCCATTGTCACATAACATAAACCTCACAAATAAAGTTGAAATCTTATAAAATATAGTTATATATCCTCAGTGTTTAATTTTGCAATGATTTCACTGTTTGCATGTGTTTTTCTATTTGTCTCTGTTTTTGTGTGCATTCAGCAGGGATATGGCCGTTTTCTGATCTTTTTTCATTCTTTTAATGTCCCATAACATAAACCTTACAAATAAAGTTAAAATCTTATAAGATATAGTTATATACCCTCAGTCTTTGATTTTGCAAAGATTTCACTGTTTTGCATGTGTTTTTCTATTTGTGTCTGTTTTTTTTTTTTTTTAAATTATCTTTTTATTCAGAAAGGCAAGTTTCCATCACATACAATAAAAATACAGCTATAGTCATTCAAGGTCAAAGGAAAGAATGATTCAGAAAATCCTGATGATTTTTTCCATATTGCCCTTCTGGAATTTACTTTTTCGGACCATTACTTATCTAGTTGAGAACAATAAACTAACAAAACAAAACTGGGGAGCGCACCATCTCAAAGAATCACTTAAAACAAAGTCAATTTCACACAAAGCACAAATACATTCAAATGAAATCAGATCTGATTGGTTTCACATACTCAGTCCATTTGGACCACATCTTATAAAATTTGTCTTTTTCAATTTTGAGAGAAAAAGAGATCTTCTCCATAATATAAATCCCATAGACAATTTCAATCCAATCATCAATGGTGGGTGGTTCTACTTTTAACCATTTCCTCGTAACGGATTTCTTACTGGCTGCCAACAGTATAGCCAGCAATTTTTTGTCTCTGTTGTTCCATGTTTCCAACATCAGATCGCCCAAATACATAGTTTCACATTTAAATGGGATATTTACATTAAATACATTTTTAATATGTTTGTGGATCTCTACCCAGTAAGATCTTATTATCTGACAGTCCCAAAAAATATGAAAATGATTAGCTCCAATTGACCCACAGTGTCTCCAACAAGCGTCCCCCTTGCCCTGATGTCTTCTCTGAATAGGTGTAATAAAAAATCTTGTGGTGTTTTTCCAGCAGAACTCCCGCCACGTGTTTGACCCAGTTGAGACCCATTGTAACTGGCATATATTCTCCCAGCTCTCCTGTGTGATCGTTCCTTTTACTTCTTTTTCCCATTTCTTTTTAATGTAATCTGTATTCTCCTGTTTAGCTAATTGTATGGCATTATATAACTTGGAGATAATTTTGTTGCCTGATCTGGGTTTAGTTAATGATAAAAATACCTCCATGAGCCCTGACTCACCTCTTCCTAACACCTCTTTAAGATTTTTATTAAAATAATGTCTCACTTGTAGATATCTAAAGAAATCATCCCTTCCTAGTCCATGATCCTTCTGTAGGTCTTCAAAACTCCGAAATGTCCCTTTGTGGACAAATGAATAATAGGTAGTCAAACCTTTTGAGATCCATATCTTAAATCTGGCATCAATTTTATTTGGTGCAAAGTCTGAATCATAGGCACACCACCTCATCATTTTAGATGCTTCTCCTAATCTACAAATTTTAACTATTTCCTGCCAGGGTTTCAGAAAGCTGCCAGTTATAGAGTCTTCTGGAATTTCCTGTCCTACTTGTAATCTGTTATCACATAGTAGGGCTATTATTGGGATTCCCTTTATTACCGTGCCTTCTATTTCCTTCCATGCTGCAGAGTATGTTGGTGAACACAGACAAACTAAAGGTCTCAGTTGGGCTGCAAGATAATATTCCTGTAAGCAGGGAAGGCCCATTCCACCTTTTTCTTTTCTTAATTGCAGCGTCTTAAATTTAATTCTGGCCTTTTTCCCTTGCCATAAATACCTCGCTATTATTCTGTCCCATTCTAAGAACTGCTTAGACGGTATTTTGACTGGCAAACACTGAAAAAGGTACAGCATGCGTGGAAGAATATTCATCCTGATTGATTCTATCCGGGAGCTTAAACTGAAAAAGGGAATAACATTCCATCTACGTATGTCAGACTTTATTCTCGAACTTAATGGGCCATAATTGATATCATACAATCTCGAAAAGTCTCTAGGCAGTGAGACCCCCAAATATTTGATGGACTCAGCATCCCATTTCCAATCATACCTGATCTTAATTGAAGATGGAGGATCATAATTAAATGTTAACACTTGAGTTTTGTTGATATTAATTTTATAACCAGAAATGAAACCAAATTCCTCTAGCAATTTCATCAGATTTGGGAGTGTCCGTGTAGGTTGTGATAAACTTATCAATAAATCGTCAGCAAATAAAGCCAGTTTTTGCTCCCCTGAAGTCATCGTTACCCCCTTTATATCGGATCTCTTCCTAATCAATTGACTCATGGGTTCTATAAACAAGGCAAAGAGGAGCGGCGACGCACAACACCCCTGTCTTGTTCCTCTTTCCAAAATGAATGAATCGGTTAGATCTCCATTGATTTTAATTCTCGCTGTTGGTTTGTTGTATAAAGCAGCAAATGTGTCAATTATAGTTGTATGGAAGCCAAATTTTGAAAGTACCTTATATAAGAATGACCACCTCACTGAATCGAATGCTTTCTCTGCGTCCAAACTCAATATCAGTGTCTCCAATCTTTTTTGTGTGACTTGTCTCATAACGTGCAGTGTTCTTCTGATGTTATCTTGGGTCTGCCTTTGTCTGACAAAGCCAGTCTGGTCCTTATGTATTAATAGTGGTAATATCAGTTCTATTCTTTTAGACAATATGGATGTGAATAATTTATAATCATTATTCAGAAGACTTACAGGGCGATAATTCCCACATTCTGATTTATCTTTCCCCTCCTTAGGAATCACTGAAATCGTCGCCTCCTTCCATGAGGGGGGGATGTTTTTGTTTTCCAAAACCCAATTGAACGTTTTTAATAATGTTGGAATTAGTTGATCTTGCATTGTTTTGTACCATTCTGTGGGAAAACCATCCGTCCCAGGAGACTTCCCCCCTTTCATCCTCCTGATTGCTAATTGAATTTCTTCTTTTGTTATTTTAGATATTAACTTTTCATTTTGATCATCAGTGATCTTCGGGAGATTTATCTGCGCCAGAAAGGTATCGATCTGGTTGTCGTTGCTTGCCTGAGGTTGGGAATATAATGTTTTATAGTAATTTCGAAAGCACTGCTTGATTTTCTCCGGACTAGTTTCTATGTGATTTGTTGCTGAGTTTTTTATTTTATATATAGTTCTATCTGCTTGTTGTTTCTTTAACCTATATGAGAGAAGTTTCAGTGATTTTCCACCCACCTCATAGTATTGTTGCTTTGTAAAGAGAAGCTTTTTTTGAATTTCCTGAGTATTTATCTCATCTATTTCCTTTTTTAGTTTTTTAATCTTACATTTATCGTCAGTTTTAAGAGACTTTGCATGTTCTATCTGTACTCTCTTCAAGTCCTCTTCTAAGTTTTTAAGTTTTTGTTCCTTAATTTTCTTCTCATATGAGCAGATGGCTATTATTTTACCCCTAATCACCGCTTTTAAAGCATCCCAGAGGATAGGTGGAGTCACCTCATCATTATTGTTATTCTCCAAATACAACTGAATTTCACCTATCAACTTATCCTTAATAATTGGGTTATTCAGAATGTTTGAGTTCAGTCTCCAGAGAGTGGACTTCTTCTTATTATTATTCAGATGGAGTGACATATAAACGGGACCATGGTCCGAAATGGTACTGGGTCCTATTTCACAGTTGTCCACCATAAAAATATCTCCTTTAAGCATGAAAAAGTAATCGATTCGTGAGTAGACGTTGTGGGCGTGTGAGTAATGGGAATAGTCTCGGCTTGTCGGGTTCAACTCTCTCCATACGTCCACAATCCCCACTTCCTGCAACCAAGTGTTTAATCTTCTGCTATTGGCATTTGCGTCAGATTTCCCGTGAGATGAGTCAACTTTCGGATTTAATCGGATGTTAAAATCTCCTCCACATATTAAAATCCCTTGACTTTTTGTTGTCATTAGATCAACTATATGTTTGTAGAAAAACCAGCCACTACCCGGAGGAACATACACGTTAAGGAGACTTATCACTATTCCTTCTATTTTACCTGTAACCATAACAAATCTGCCTTCAATATCTTTGAGTTCTGATATGTGTTCGTAGTTTACAGCACTAGATATCAGAGTCGCCACCCCTCTCCGCTTCCCCGACCCATGGGAAGAAAAGAAAACATGTTTAAATCCTGATTTATTCAATTTAGCATGTTCAGAGTCATTGAGGTGAGACTCCTGTAAAAAAGCCACTTGGATTTTATCTTTCTTTAATTTTGAAAAGATCTTCCCTCTCTTAACTGGATTGAGTACTCCATTTATATTAAATGATGCTATTTTTAAAGACCTGTTTTGCATCTATGTGATTCCCCCATCATCTCACTGAAAAACTTGGTGCGCTTCCCCCTCCCTGCAAGAACCGGCAGGGAATGAACAACTAACACATTAATAAACATCTCACTAAACACAATTTGTCCGTGTGACTCCCTATATAGGGGTCTATTAACCTGACCCTGTTGAGCCTTCCAAGGTGGCTCGAAGGGAAAAGTCTCCCTCCTCAGTCTGGAGGAAGAGGCCCTTACCTGCGACAGTCGCATACAGGAAAAAAGAAGAGAGAAAAAACGAAAAACAAAAAAACCAAGGATCCCGAAAGAGCCAGTCTATTCAATAGTGGATCTCCACCAATTTCATAGTTGACTCCGCCGTCCTCGAGCTGTGGGTTAAATCCCTTATGTCCCGGAGGGGGCCGGTGATGGTCTTCTGAAGGCTCGAAGCTTTTCCTTGTAGCTAGAATCCCGCCCGGTTGTGCCCTTCATCGCTCGTCTGTCCACTCTCCTCCAGGACAGTCGTTGCACCTGCTCAATAAGCGTCTCCGGAGGTCTGGTGGTTGTCACGGTGTAGCCTCTTCTTAGCAGGTCCTCTGATGCCTCCTCTATAGTATCGTAGGTTCTGGTTCCATCGTCATGTCTCACACGCAGCCTGGCAGGGAAGAGAGTCTGGAACTGAACTTTGTTTTCCTTCAACACTTTGCGTATCTCTGTATATTCTCTCCGTTTTTTAAGTATTAGAGGTGGATAGTCGTGGTCCAGATTTATGTGGTTTTCTTGCCAGGTGAACCCCTTCTTTTGCCATGCTTTGCGTAGTAATGTCTCCTTGGTTTTAAAACTTAAAAACTTAATTATGATGGAGCGTGGCGGCGCATCCACCGGTGGCTGCGGTCCCACGGACCGATGAGCCCTTTCAATCTGCAGGTCAGGCATGTCTTCAGTTAGTTCGAGACCCTCACGGAGTAAATTTTCCACAAATGAGACCATCGATGCTGATTCCTTCTCGGACCCCTCCGGTACCCCGTATATCCTTATGTTCTCGCGTCTGGAGCGACTTTCCAGATCCAGCAGCTTGTCCACCAGCTTGGTGTGCAGCTTTAGCATAGCCGTGATAACTTCCTCTGTATTTTGTATCCTCTCTTCTGCTTTCTCAATTCGCCCTTCCGCTTCGTCCAGTCTGATATTCACCTTCCCAATTTCTTCTTTTATTGTCTCCAATTGTACTTTATTCTCTTGGCGAAACCCTCTTAGTTCACTGAGAATCAGTTCCAAGTCGGCCATTTCTCCGTACCTCACCGCGTTATTTGCGAGTTTAAGCCTGTTCGCTGCTAATGTTGCTACGTCCCGACTTTCTCACCCACCTGTCTTCGGACGTCGTTTATTTCTTAGTTAGTGGAGTTATGGATTATATCCCCTGTCTTATCGTTGTTTTCGTGGAAGTATTTATATGGTTTGTATGGGGAAATTTCTCTAATTACTCTGACTCAATCGGGAGCTCTCTCGCTATGCGGCCATCTTGACGGTGTTCCCACCGGAAGTCTTGTGTCTGTTTTTGTGCACATTCAGCAGGGATACGGCTGTTTTCTCATTTTTTTCAATTTTCTACTGTCCCATAACATAAACCTCACAAATAAAGTTAAAATCTTATGAGATATAGTTATATACCTTCAGTGTTTGATTTTGCAAAGATTTCACTGTTTGCATGTGTTTTTCTATCTGTATCTGTTTTTGTGCACATTCAGCTGAGATAAGGATTTTTCGGATATTTTTCTACTGTCCCATAACATAAACCTCACAAATAAAGTTAAAATCTTATAAGATATACTTCTGTACACTCAGTGTTTGATTTTGCAATGATTTCACCGTTTGGATGTGTTTTTCTATTTGTGTCTGTTTTTGTGCACATTCAGCAGGGATAGGGCTGTTTTCTCATTTTTTTCAATTTTCTACTGTCCCATAACAAAAAGACCTCACAAATAAAGTTAAAATCTATAAGATATAGTTATATACCCTCAGTGTTTTGATTCAGCAGAGATAAGGATTTTTCTGATATTTTTCATTTTCCTACTGTCCCATAACATAAACCTCATAAATAAAGTTAACATCTTGTAAGATATACTTCTGTACCCTCAGTGTTTGATTGTGCAATGATTTCACTGTTTGCATGTGTTTTTCTATATGTGTCAGTATTTGTGCACATTCAGCTGAGATAAGGATTTTTCTGATATTTTTAATTTTTCCACTGTCTCATAACATAAACCTCACAAATAAGTTAAAATCTTATAAGATATAGTTATATACCCTCAGTGTTTGATTTTGCAAAGATTTCACTGTTCGGATGTGTTTTTCTATTTGTCTCTGTTTTTGTGCACATTCAGCAGGGATACGGCTGTCTTCTCATTTTTTTCAATTTTCTACTGTCCCATAACATAAACCTCAAAAATAAAGTTAAAATCTTATGAGATATAGTTATATACCTTCAGTGTTTGATTTTGCAATGATTTCACTGTTTGCATGTGTTTTTCTATTTGTGTCTGTTTTTGTGCACATTCAGCAGGGATACGGCTGTTTTCTGATTTTTTTTCATTCTTCTAATGTCCCATAA
>NW_025321622.1:0-20914 GCF_019176455.1 Solea senegalensis | reverse complement strand
AGTTAATATATGTAAGTAGACCTCCATAACTAACATATATGTGACCATGAAAACAAGTTAATATATGTAAGTAGACCTCCATAACTAATATATATGTGACCATGAAAACAAGTTAATATATGTAAGTAGACCTCCATAACTAAGCAGCGGGACCATGAAATGCTAATATATGTAAAGTGGAGACCTACATAACCAATTATATATATGTGACCGTGAAAACAAGTTAATATATGTAAGTAGACCTCCATAACTAACATATATGTGTGACCATAAAAACAAGTTAATATATGTAAGTAGACCTCCATAACTAACATATACGTGACCATGAAAACAAGTTAATATATGTAAGTAGACCTCCATAACTAACATATATATGTGACCATGAAAACAAGTTAATATATGTAAGTATATAGTGGTATTAGTATTAGTAACATCAGTAAAGTCAGAACCATCGTTATCTGAGTCCAGTTTAAAAAAACTGATGTACGACAGTGAACCATGAAATCACCTGAGGAACACAGAGTTCTGCAGAACTACTCTGGCTCCTGGAGCAGAACTTTATACTCAGCACATTTCTGCTGCCACCAGGTCACATGGGACTGAGTCCATGATTCTGTTCCTGCTGCAATCGTTAATGAGCTGCTGTGAGTGATGCTTAGCAACAGAAAAGAAAAAACACAGTCATAAAGGAACGATGGATGTTTTCAAGAAGCATTGAATGAACTCAGTGTTTGGAGAGGTTTTCATGGAGGTGTGATGTAGATACACTGAGATAAACAGGCAGATCACAATGTCTCACACACACAAGTGACGACTCTCATAGACATAATACCATCCCAAAATACTCTTTTGTGGTCGTGAAGACCAGACAAAATGTCTTCACTCTCTAGGTTTGTGGTCCTCACAAAGACACACATACACACCCAAAGAAAGAGAGAGAGAGGTCAATAAACTAGTATTAGGGACACACTCAAAATAATAACATATGTTACAGCTGGTTACTCATTTACCTGTTCACGTGCAACTGATCTGTTCTATCTCTTGACCTCTGTGACCTTTCAACTTAAACACAAACATGTACAGTTTAAATATACACGGGTTGACCCTAACCAAAACATGAACTATCCCTTTAAAATGAATGATTAACATATTGAGGACATGGATAAAACACATCCCATAATATCCCACCATGTCACAATTACAACGACACACCTGTGCGTTTGTCAATCAAATAGTAGGCCCACAGACACAGTCACACACACGTTTGCGCAGCATTTGAAGTGAGGACACTCATAGACATAATGCATTGTGTTAGCCACTTACCATAACCATCATGACTAAATGCCTAACTTTTAACTGGTTGGTAGGCGGAGCTTCTGAGCCACTCACCTGCAACTCACCTCCTTGTTTCCTTCTGCTGTGTGCAGCAGCTGGATTCAGAGCAATGCCTGCAGGCCACTCGGCCTCTGCCCCTGACTTGTGTTTTTTTTGTCTTGATTTTGTTCGTCTTTGTAGATAAATTTGTTTCTCCTTTTTTCTGAAAACGATCTGGAAATCTAGTTATTTTGGGTTCAGTCAGTTCATTCACATTCACAATTGTCACACAATTGTCCTCACTCCGTATGGTTTATATGTTTTTTGGGCCTCACAAAGCAGCAATTACAACACATACGAACAGAAAAATGGTATAACAGTTCTAATAAAATGATGTAAACGTGATTGACCGGAGTCTGCAGGACAAACTAAGTCAAATAGAACCATCAGGACCAGAGGAGCATGTGTAGTTCGCACTGGACAGGGAAGGGCTCGCGTTGTGTTCACTGCCAGAGAAATGTGGTGAGGAAAGTATCAGAGTCCACGTGAGCTTGGACACACACACACACACACAGCCACACATGCTCACATCATTTATGATTTCTGTTCAGTTTATTTGGAGCAGAAAATCTTTGCTGAGGTCAAAGGTTAAATGAGGCGGAATCACACACAGTAAACTCCTAAGGCCATTATTTTCTTCATGTTCAATGTTTTAGTCACTTCTGGCACCCAGAGAACCAGATCAGACCAGCATTTAACGGATCTTACAGATCCAGATGATTTTTCTTCTGCATCTTCCCAAAACTAAACGCACTGATCTCAGAACCAAAAAACGTAAACTTTTAAAAACTCTTTGATCATCAAAGTAGTTACTTAACTTTTATTTCTGGAAGTTTTTACTTTTGCCTTTGCCTCATTGACGTAAACGCAGACTGCATTGACGTAAATATTCACTACACATTGAGCGTTTATGTCACTGCGTTTATGTAAACGCACACTGTATTGATGTCACTGAGCAGTGACGGAAGCGCTCACAGCGCAGTGACGTAAACACACACTGCATTGACGTCACTTTGCGGTGACGTAAACACTCACAGTGCAGTGACGTAAACCCACACTGCATTGACGTAAGTGCTCACTGCATTGGCGTCACTGTGCGGTGACGTAAACACTCACAGTGCAGTGACGTAAACCCACACTGCATTGACGTAAGTGCTCACTGCATTGGCGTCACTGTGCGGTGACGTAAACACTCACAGTGCAGTGACGTAAACCCACACTGCATTGACGTAAGCGCTCACTGCATTGACGTCACTTTGCGGTGACAAACACTCACAGTGCAGTGACGTAAACACACAGTGCATTGACTTCACTGTGCAGTGACGTAAGCGCTCACAGCATTAGAGTGACGTTGTATATATAACATTAAATCACTTTTATCACTAATTTCTTTATTTATATTTAACACATTATAAATGTTTTGTAGTCTTTAGTCTTCATATAACAGATCAGTGGTGGGAGGTTGTTGGTGTTGTACAGTGTTTACATGCATGATTTAGATGTTACCCTGCTCTAACACACCTGGATTAAATCATCAGCTTGTCACCAATCTCTGCAAAAGCCTGAATCAGGTGTGTTGTAGCAGGGCAAGGGCTATAAAATGCAGGGCTGGATTAAGAGGCACTGGAGTTGAGGAGGTTGGTGAGTATATTTGATCTGGAGTATGAGAAAACCCAACTATAAACTAAAATAGATGAAAGATGTGCTGCTGTTCTCTCTGTCGGGATGCTTTATCGGCAGGCCGAAGAGGAGGCTGCTGACCTGAGGAGGAGGATCTGGGAAAGAAGAGCCAGGTTGCAGAGGAGGGAGAGGAGGCTTGCCCTTCCACCTTCTAGCATATATTGTGAACAAGGTAAGAACTACTCATCACTTATAATAATAATCTAATATTATACTAATATTGCCTCAAACAGCATATACTGTATATACAGTCATATGAAAAACTTTGGGAACTACTCTCAGGCTTCTTCAGAACTGAAGAAACCTCTTACTGAACCATTGCAAGAAATATATATATATACACATATATACACACTGTATATATGTACTATATTATATTACAACCACTTAAAATATGTTTTTGTCACTCCACAGAAGAAAAAAACCAATGCAGAGCTATGACATCACACATGAATGCATATGTGCCAATAATCAGTATGTTTCTGTCTGGAGCAGACACAAAGCTGGCCCTGAGACCGGCTTGGATATATTGTTTCAAATGCTGCCCCATAACAAGTCCCATGGCTGGTGTCACGAGGTTGAGGTGCTGGTGACTGTATACTGGCTTGCTTGTGGAGCTTCCTACAGGGTGATGGTGGACATTTTTGATATGCCTCTGTCAAGCATTCGCAGGATCGTCCACAAGACTGTGGACAATATGATGACGATCATTCAAACAAGAGGAACTGGAGGTGGTGGGGTCTGGCTTTGCCCATTTGGCTGGTCATGAGGCATTCGGTCGGGCTGCTGGAGCTATTGATGGGTGCCACATCCGTGTTGTTCCCCCTAAAGACCCACAGTAGAGGTGTTACATGAACAGAAAACTCTTCAGTTATTTTGCAGGGTGTCTGTGATGCTGGGGGAAAGTTCTTCCATGTCTACATTGGGAATCCAGGATGGGTCCATGACTCGACGGTTCTCAGCAGATCCCCCATGTTCTGACAGGTCCTGTATCCACCAGCTGGATACTTTCTGCAGGGAGATGGAGGATACCCGTGTCTGCAGCATCGGGTGGCCTTTAATCACCACCATGCCAAGGCCCGCATTATCATCGAACGCACCTTTGGGATGCTCAAGACCCGCTGGCACAATATCTTTCAGCAGGCTCTTGAAGTCCAACCTCTCTTCACCCCGAAAGTGATTGGTGCCTGCTGCATCCTACATGTCTTTTATCATGTTTTTTCCATTACCTGCTTCGAGAGGCTGGTCCTGCAGGTCATCAAGACCTGTCTCCCTGCTGCTCTCGACCCCCACCAGTTCGCCGACAGAAGAAACCGCTTCACTGAGCACGCCATTGCCATCACCCTACATACCACACTTAGCCACCTGAAACATCCTGGAAACTATGTAAGAGCACTCTTCATAGACTACAGCTCAGCATTCAACACAACAACACCGGACATTCTGACAGAGAAGCTGCTGTTCCTCATTGGCCACCTGCCACTCCATGAGAGCCTGGGTTTCTTCATTTGTCCCTAAATTAAAATACACAGAACCATGTTGAAAATATTATACAGAGTATTATACATGTACTGTATATACTATTCTTTCTCTATATATATGTAACATATACACGTATGTAAGGTATAATAGTATGTGCAAAAATAGCAGCAGTGGTAGTAGTAGTAGTAATACAACAAATGCTTATATTTAGAATAATCATTAAAAGGAGTACATTCATGTGAGAAGCATTAATATCAATCTGCAATTACAACGTTCGGCTCGGAGCATGTTCAGACAAGCAGCCACTTACAACAGCACCACAGACCTCCAGGAGTACACAGAGACCGTTACTTCCTACATGTGGAAGTGCATGGACGATGTCACGGTCACCAGAACCATCTCCATTCGGGCCAACCAGAAGCCATGGCTGACAGGTGAAGTCCACAGGCTCTTGAGAGCTCGGAACGCTGCCTTCAAAGCAGGAGACAAGATGGGCCTGAGGACAGCCAGGGCCAACCTGTCACGAGGCATCAGGATGACCAAGAGGGAGTACTCCAGGAGGATTTCTAACCGCTTCAATGACAGCAGAGATACCAGGAACCTGTGGCAAGGGATGCAGACCATCACGGACTATAAGCCCTCTCCGCAGACCTGCGACAGCTCCACCTCTCTGCTGAACCAGCTGAACGACTTATTCGCTCGCTTTGAGGCAGACAACAGCACCCCGGCACAGAAGACCCCACTACCTCCTGACGACCAGGTATTGACGCTATCTCCAGATAGTGTGAGGCGATCCTTCAGAAGGACAGACCCATGGAAAGCCCAGGGTCCTGACAACATTCCTGGTCGTGTCCTGAGAGACTGTGCTGAGGAGCTCACAGATGTCTTCACCGACATCTTCAACTCCTCGCTGAGACAGGCTGTTGTCCCCACGTTCCTCAAAGCCACCACCATCATCCCGGTCCCGAAAAAGTCGTCTCCCAAAAAGCCCAACAGCACCTGTACTTCGTCCGAGGAGAGCAAGAGCCCTGCCCCCCATAATGCACACCTTCTACAGAGGCACCATCGAGAGCATCCTGACAAGCTGCATCACCGCGTGGTACGGAGCCTGCACCGTGTCCTGCTGCAAGACCCTGCAGCGCATCGTGAGAGCAGCTGAGAGGATCATTGGTCTCCCCCTAGACATTTACAACACCCGCATCACCAGCAAGGCAATCAGGATTACAGGTGACCCCTCCCATCTGTCTCACAGCCTCTTCAGCCTGCTGCCGTCGGGGAGGAGACTGCACAGTCTCCGGGCCAGAACGAGTAGGCTAAAGAAACAGCTTCTTCCACCAGGCTGTCAGGAGACTCAACTCCCTCCCTGCTCTACCATCACTCCCACCTCTACTCATCCTCCCCCCCTCTGCCCCCTGCCACAGACCAGGACTGTACTCCCCCCCTCCTCCTCCTCCTCCACCAACACAATTCCCACACTCTGAACTCAGGGACTGCACATTCCACCTTTCCCCTGCGTATTTGCACTAAACTGCACTACCTCACTAATCTTCTCTTGTTAGAAGATTCTTGTCTTGTTGATTGTTTATTTCATGTCTGTTGATTGTTGACTGTTGATTTATGTTGATTGTTTATTTATGTTTATTTATGCAACTGCCTCTTTTGCACCATGGGTCTGGGAGGACTGCAATTTCATCTGTACTGTATGTCGTGCATATAGTACATTTGACAAATAAAACTACTTGACTTGAATGACCTGTGTGAGTGGAGTGAATCTAGGGTGGATCCTGGGAGCTGATTGGTCTAAATAAGAGGCCTGAACATCCCAGCTGAAGTGGTCTTCACAGCCAGCAGATATTTTAATAAACTTTGAAAATGGTTTGTTTGACGTGTTGCTGGTGGTTTCTTGGGAGTTGGGAAGACGGAGTGTCATTATTCATGTTGTGATCAGGTTTTCCTCTAAGCCTGGTCCTAACAGCCTTCAGATCAGAGCCTTTGACTGGGATTTAAATCTCAGCAGTCACAAAATCTTAAGGTGTTTCTTATTTTCAGGGTGTGCTTGAATTTTTGTTGTGTGAAAATATTTGAAGGTTAAAACTCATCATGTTGAGAAACAGGTGAGATGAGTCATGTGACAGTCATCATGAAAGATAAAGTTACCACACTCAAACCTCTTACACCATTCTGGGTAAAACACATGCCACACCCCTTCCACACAGAAACCAATCATCTGCTTTAAAACAGTTGAACCAGGAGGTGATGTAGCAATCATGTTGATATCACTGTGATGTTTAGAATTATGAAAAGTTCACATTCTGTATAGATTTTCTATAGAAAAATGTGCGACGTGGTTTTTCTCTGCGACACAAACACACACTAGTGACTTGTAAAGCAGTTGTTTTGGGTGAAAGTGAATCATTGAAAAGATTGAACGGTTTAGTCCTTCAGTCACTGAACTTTAATACCAGTGAACGTGGTCACGAATGTGCTGTCTCTAAATCCATCAGACTCCTCTGTTCAATATGGACATTTTACACCTTTGCTTTGCCAAATGTTGGAGATGAACGCATGTTTTCAGGATTTTACTTTTTTTTAAGTTTGCTTCTCAGATGCTCATGACTCTTCAGTGACGACACTCTCTGATCAGTGTCCGGCAGTCCGTTGACGTCACTTTAGTTTCTACCCAGCTGAACCTCGTCAGGACAGGAAGTAAAAAAACAGAAGGTACCAGGTTCTATCACTGATGGAGAAGAAGAAAAAAACATGCTGAGTCTCGCTGAGCTGGAACTGTGTCGTGGAAAAGTGTCACATCACATCTGCGGGAGTGGAAGACAAAAGAGTGTCAGTGCAGAGGTTTTAATGAGATCGCTGCTGAAAAGCAGACGGCGGTTGGGGGAGACGAGAAAACTAACATGCGTCGAGTTCAACCAAGTTTAACTGTGTTAAGTGTGACTGTGAGTTTCACTAACACATGAACAAACCTCAGTCACCTGAACACAGAGGGGAAGGAAATAATGACCATAATAATAACGTAATCATCATTATTATGATGATGATGTTGTGTTTGGATCCTGTCGTGTGATCCATGATCCAGAACCATGATTGGTTGTAACTAGAGCTGGGCATAGATTAATTTTTTTAATCTAGATTAATCTCACTGCAATCTTGGAGTTAATCTAGATTAATCTAGATTAAAATGGCTCATTTGAATTCTTCTTCTGCTAAGTGGCGCTCCTCTGTTTTCATCACACCTAACATTAGGAGTAGGACAGAAGAAGTATATCAGAGTAAGATTGCTAGTAGTAGTAGGCAACTATCAGCAACTAATCAGCAAAACGTTGATAACGTTAGCTAAAGCTATACCGCGTGAAGTTAGTTTCAGGTTGGATATTCATTCAGACAGTTGTCGGACGCGACGGTTGGATATCCAACCTGAAACCATTTTCACCGTGGTAAATTACATAGACCGTTATAAAACAAAAAATGACAATAAATTACATAACGTAACGTTACCTACATCCGCGCTCAGCCAGGTCAGAGCCTTCTGGGCCAGGTATACATCCGCGCTAACATATCAAAGTGAAATTCATAGCTTGCTCACTATGTGGACCCAGGTCCCAGACCCAACTTTGAGAATAGATTAACGGCGATAATTTTCTTATCGCGTGATAAGAGTCTCGCGTTAACGCAGCACGTTAACGCCGTTAACGGCCCAGCACTAGTTGTAACACAGTTCATGTTTCTCTCTGTGAAGCAAAGTTTAGATTGTCCATCATCTTTATAATCAAGAGAACTTATTATTTGCAGTCCTGAAAGTGACCAGTAAGTGTCAGTGTCATGTTGCTCATGTTCTTGGTGCAGTGTTACGGCCTCCAAACAATTAAATCAAACAGTGGCTCAAATTGGAGACCTCAACAAAAAAGGACACCAGAAAATGGAACGTTTTAACTGGTTTTATTAATCAACTTTTCCCACAGGGAAATGAATATTCTTGAAGAAAACCAAAATTAGGGACCTGGAGATGCCAGCCAAACTCAGCAAAATGGAGGGGAGCCCAGGCCACCCCCCTATAGGGACGTCAAAGCTGCCCCCCCCTCCCTCCCTGACAAAATCAAATAATAAACTAAAGCTAAATGAAAAGTAGGACTGCTGGCCATCTCCAGGCCAAAATAAAATCACTAAATCAAGGATTACTGAAAGGAAAAGGTATTTTACAAATCATACTGTGGGACTAACACGTTGCTGGGTCTCAGTCTCTTGAGCAACTGAACTGCTGGCTTTTATAGCAGGCTGGTAATTGGGTGGTAATGATGCTGGATCTGCTGAAGGTGTGTCAGCCTGAGTGAGCCAGCCTGATAAGAAAAGGACATGCAGGTTTAAGCACAGTACAAGGATTGAATAAATGTCTTAATGAGTGAGTGAGTGATGTCATGGCCACACACAACATGCAGTAACGTGATTGGTCAATGTATTTCCTGCTTCAACTCTTACAAACTGATTGTCTTCCTAGAGGAAGTGGGACATGTGTCCTCGCAGTCTTTTCTGTTGAGACAGCTGTAAGCACTCTGTGTTATCGACACAACAGTCTCAGCAGCAGGACGTTTGAGACAGAGGAGGACAAGTCCAGGAGGTGAGTCACATGACACCAGAGGGTCAGAGAAACACAATCTGGGTTAAAGGACATTCACACAGATTCTCGAAGGCCAAGGTTTCTGTCTCATGAAATTCATATTTGTGTGATGATTTCAGGAGCTTTCAAATGATGGACTTAACAGGGACAGAATTTAATTTTAGCGCGCTTGGTGTACTGACATAAAAAATGTGCCAATTTGTAGTAGACACATCCAAGATGAAATGTTGTTGAAATGTTTGGGGGATTCAAAATGGTGTGACCACGGCAACCCTCACCGCTTTGGTGAAACAGGAAGTGCCCTATGACTTTGGCATAAATTGAGTTCCACAGAATTTCCCGAAAAACTTGGTGGGAAGATGTTGTAGACCAAGACGAACAAAAAAAGTCGTCCGTAACATGGCCTCAACTCAATAGGAAGTCAGCCGTTTTGAATTTTGGCGTCCATTTTGGCCATTTGCACCCTACATAAATGACTTACACACATTAAAGGCAAAAACTTGCCCGAAGGTTTCATCGATTAGAAAGTGAGTTCAGGGAAATAAAAACTCCCTTACCCCGAAACAGGAAGTGCCCATGACTTCCACCAGCAATAGAACTGCGATGATTCTTTCCATCTTATCTCAATAATAATACATATAAAATGTATATTCAAATACACATAACTTCTCATAATTGACTTCACAAGCATTTATAGGAACATTTCCACATATTAAATTAAATTATAATTTACCTTCTGGACTAAATAAGAATAGACGTAATAAAACACGCTTTTGAAATAATGTGTGAAGGGTGTTTTGTGCTTTTCAAAGTGAATCAACTGATCAACGTCTTTTAATGTTTTCTGAAAATAATCGACAGAATCATCGATAACAAAAATAATCATTAATAATCAGCTCTACGGTCATCAAAGGTTGTTGCAGTGACATTCATTCTTTAATGCTTATCAAAGGTAAGTGAACATTCAATTCAATTTTATTTGTATAACGCCAAATCAAAACATGATCTCAGGGCACTGGACATAGACAACATCAAGGAGCGCAGAGAAACACAACAGTTCACACAATGAGCAAACACTAGGCATCAGTGGAGAGAAAAAACTCCCTCTTAACAGAAGAAGAAATCTCTGACAGAACCAGACTCAGAGATGTGCGGTCATCTGCCTCGACCGATTGGGGTGAAAGGAAAAATGGGGGACAGCGGAGAGGTGGGGCACAGAAAGGGGGGAGAGAAAGGACAAGAGGGAGATGAGGTAGAGACAGAAGAGAGAGAGAGACCAGCAGCAGATACACAACAACTGTATCAGGTTACAAGTTTATACAGTTAATGATATCGACTTTTAATTATAACACAATAATAATGGTGATGATATGTATAGCCTCTAAAACTGGATCTGGATCCTGCAACCTGCAAGATGAGAAGACAGACAGACAGACAGAGAGAGAGAGCGAGAGAGAGAGAAGGAAGGAAAGACACAAACTAGGGAGAGAAAGAGATAAGGTTAATGACATATAAAAAGTCATAATCATATCCTGAGTGTGAGAGAGTGAATGTGCGTGTACCACAGGAGAATCCCCCAGCAGTTTAGTTCTATAGCAGCATAACTAAGAGATGGTCCAGGTTTCCCTGAACCAGCTCTAACTATAAGCTTTATCAAAAAGGAAAGTTTTAAGTTTAACTTTAAATACAGAGAACCGCTGAACTGTCATTGGAAGCTGGTTCCACAGGAGAGGAGGAGCCTGGTAACTGAAGGCTCTGCCTCCCATTCTGCTCTTACAGACTCTGGGAACCACAAGTAAACCTGTATTTTGTGACCTAAGTGGTCTATTAGGGTGATAAGGTAAGACTAGGTCTTTCAGGTATGAAGGGGCGTGACCATGAAGTGCTTTGTACGTGAGGAGGAGGATTTTAAATTGAATTCTAAGGGAGACGGTCTGCAATCGCGAGGGAGATGTGGTAGTATCGCGAGACTGCGCGAGATTGTGCAACCAAACCAAAACATGGCGGCGCGCGTCTAGCCCAAACATTGCCACACAGTATACTATCAAGAAGGAAAAATAAGGGAAAAAACTACTTGTCAGTCACATCTCCTTTTCTGCACGGGAAGAGGGCAAATACGGGAGACTGGAGGATCTGGAGGACTACATCGACGAGTACTTTGAACGAGTCGTAATGGGGAAACCTAAACAACCAGCGGTTACCCCCTCCTCCAAACGCAGTCGCCCGGAGGACTCACCTGGAGCAGCCTCATCAGCTGACAGCGACTTCACGGAGATTCTTACCACCATCAACGCGAAGCTGGACACCTTTGATGGCCGACTCTCTCTGGTTTCTGAATTCCAATCGCTGCGAGAATCTCTTGAGTTCAGCCAGCAACAGGTGTCCCAGCTCGCGGCAGAAAATAACACACTTCAAGGGTCGGTTAAAACGCTCACTGAGGAAACGAGGCGCCTCAGAGAAGAAAATACTCACATAAAGAACTCAATTACTGATCTACAGGCACGCAGTATGAGAGACAATTTAGTTTTCCCTGGGATCCCGGAAAAAAACGAAGAAGACGCAGAAGCGACAGTTAAGAACTTCATTATAAAACAACTCAAACTCCCGGCAGACACTGTCAAAAACATTCCATTCCACCGGGCCCATCGTCTAGGAGGAAGACGACAGGAAGGCCAGCGACCACGTCCGATTGTTGTCAAATTCGAACAGTTCAAACAAAAGGAGTTGGTCAAGAGCCGAGGCAGGGAGCTGCGAGGAACGGACTTCAGCGTAAACGACCAGTTCCCGAAAGAAATCCTGGAGCGACGCAGGAGACTGTTCCCGGTGAGAAGAAAGTTTATTGACGGCGGATCCCGGGCAGTAATAGCAGTAGACAAGCTCTACGTCAACGGTCAGTTATACCGGGACAAAGAGGTAACCCCCTGGCTCTACTAAACACACGGTAAACCGATATATCGCTCACATTAAACCAATACAATAAAACCATAATTAAAACCACACTCACATTATTCCTTCGCTCCTTCATTTAATCCGCCACTAAATTCACAATCACTGCACATCTCCGTAGCGTACACCAAGGTAAAAAAGAAGACGGTAAGAATATTGTTGGACTTTGGTTGGTTATTTCTATCACTGTATCCCTCTATGTGTTTTTCATGTTTATGTTTTTATGTTTTTCTATGTTCATGTATTTCTAGAGTATACTATGTCACAATCGACAACATGTATCCTGTAATTAATGACCACATCAAAACGAGGCCCCTGCATACAACAGCACAAACGCATGCACTCTCTCTCTCACACACGCACATATACATGCATACACATGCTGAACACGTAAACTCACGCACATATGTACATCCACATACAAGCTGTAGTATTGCAGTTTATCAGACAGACAGACGCACACACATGCACATAATACACACACAAACATGTCACAGGCACGTAGACACATACACACACATCCACATACAGGCTGTAGTTTCGCACATAGGCTGTCAGACAAGCACACATGCACACACACACATGCATACACGCACACACATACCCTATCCTAGACAACAGCACTCACACATAGGCTGTCAGACAGACACACACACACACATACTTACATGGGAACACACACACCCTGTGTTGAACATCAGCTTGTGCACATGCACAGAGAACACACACAGGCTACACTAGATAAGTAGATATGGTTAATAAGATGAATACACTCAGGCTTGTCACTTGGAATGTGCGTGGAATTGGCTCGAAACATAAAAAACTTAAAGTCCTCAACCACCTAAATAGTCTCCAAGCGGACATTGTCTTACTACAAGAGACTCACTTAGCTAAGTCAGATTGCCAGCTCACCTCATCACAATTTCCCCACATATACACAGTAAGCTACAACTCTAGACAGAGAGGAGTCGCCATCATGATTAATAGAAAATTAAACTTCATACATAAGAACACTATGATAGACCCAGAAGGTAGATTTATAATACTTCACTTATTAATCAATAATACAAACTTCTGTATATCTAACATATATGGTCCTAATGTTGATGACCCCTCCTTTTTTCACACATTCTTCTCCTCACTGTCCACTCACTTAGACACAACACTGATAATAGGAGGGGACTTCAACATGGTACTCAATCCAGAACTTGATAGGCTCAGTAAGGCAGGAACAACACGGAACTGGCAATCAACAGAAACACTTAAACAATACATGAGTGATTATGGTCTTTGTGATGCTTGGCGCTCCTGTCATCCAGCTGATAAAGAATACACCTTCTTCTCACCTGTACACAATTCCTACTCTAGAATAGACTTCTTTCTCACCAACAGCTCAATTCTATCAGACGTCACAGACACTCTGATTCACCCTATCACCATTAGTGACCATGCACCAGTTTCACTAAAGATAACTAATAAGGCCATCACACCACCAATCAGAAACTGGAGATTTAATACATCATTACTAGATGATCCAAATTTCATCAAATACTTTGAAAAAGAGTGGTTAATTTTTCTAGAAACAAACGACCTGCCAGAAACACAACCAGATGTCCTCTGGGAGGCAGCAAAAGCAGTTATGAGGGGTAGAATAATCTCATACTCCTCATTTAAAAAGAAGAAAGAAAACCTACTGGAATTAGAACTACAACATAAAATAAAAACATTAGAGACTGCCTATGCTGCATCCCAAGATGAGAACCTGCTGAATAATATAAGAAAATTAAAACTTGAATTAAACAAAATAATAGAAAGGAAAACGCAGTTCCAACTGGAGAGATTACGCTTGGAAAACTTTGAACATAACAATAAATCCAGTAAATACCTAGCTAACCAACTTAAATTAAACAAAGAAAAAACAACTATCCACTCTATAAAAGACCCAGACGGTAAACTAACCCATGCACCGGAAGAAATAAACAAAATTTTTAGAGATTTCTATAAAAACTTATACTCATCAAACAATAACTCATCAAGTACAGACATAAACACATTTTTAAACTCCATAGATCTACCAAAACTTAATAATGAACAGGTTCATTCTATGGAGTCCCATATCACAATAGCTGAACTAAATGAGGCCCTACACCATATGCCAAACAGGAAAGCCCCAGGACCAGACGGATTCCCAGTGGAATTCTACAAAACATTCTGGTCCATACTAGCACCAACATTCTATAAAATGATAATAAAAATCAAGGAAAGTAACACTCTCCCCACACACATAAATACAGCACATATCTGTCTCCACCTCAAACCTGAGAAAGACCCGTCACTCCCATCTAGCTATCGCCCCATCTCACTCATAAACGCAGATCTTAAAATCATCTGCAAAGCCTTAGCAAGGAGACTGGAAAAAATCACCCCCTTCATAATTCACCCAGATCAGACAGGATTCATTAAGGATAGACATTCAACTAATAATACACGCAGATTAGTAAATGTAATAGACTACTGCACAATTAATAAATTTAGAGCAGCAGTGGTTTCACTAGATGCAGAAAAAGCATTTGATAGAGTAAACTGGAAATTCCTAATTGCCACAATGGAAAAATTTGGATTCGGAGAAGAAATCATCTCCTGGATCAAAATTTTATACAGTTCTCCCATTGCCTCTGTCAGAACAAATGATCAAACTTCTCCAAGCTTCACTCTCCAGAGAGGCACCAGACAAGGCTGTCCACTCTCCCCGTCACTTTTCGCCATCTTTATCGAACCACTCGCAGCGGCTATTCGCACAAACAAAAATATCAAAGGTATTCAAACAACAAAACTACATCACAAAATAAGCCTCTATGCTGATGATGTATTACTTTTCCTCCAAAACTCACAAAGCTCTCTCTCTGAGACTATTACACTTCTTAATAAATTCTCAGCCATATCAGATTACTCGATAAACTGGGCAAAATCGATCATCCTACCAATCAACCATGACTTCAAATCATCACCATCCTGTCCTCTGAAATCTGGAAACATTAGATATTTGGGTGTAAATTTTTCCTCCAGGCTGTCAGATCTAGCACAATTAAACTATACCCCACTACTTAAATCAATAGAGGATGACCTCCTACGATGGAATTCCTTACCTATATCACTTATGGGAAGAGTTAACACCATGAAAATGATGATCTTACCAAAAATCAATTACCTGTTCTCAATGATTCCAACTAAACCCTCACCAATCTGGTTTAAATCCTTAGACTCTGCCACCACAAAATTCCTCTGGAAAACCAAACCAGCACGCATCAGTTTAAAAACACTCCAAAAAGCAAAAGCCTATGGTGGTCTGGAACTTCCAAACTTCCACAACTACTTTCTTGCAAATAGGCTTCACTATGTCCAAAAATGGTTCCAACCCAAACCACTGGACAGTCTGTGGCTAGACATCGAACAAACACTCTGTAATGAAATTAAAATCTCCGATCTACCATTTATAAGCAAAACCATTAAACAGCATCAGTGCTTTAAAAGCATAAATATAAATACCTCCTTGTCAGCCTGGTGGGAATTTATCAAACTCACTGGGTCCTCGCATATCCCATGTAAATATACCCCAATCTGGAATAATCCAGACATACTACGGAATAAAACAACACTAAAACTCAAATCATGGCAAGAAAAAGGTATAAGGCACCTGGAACAAATTCTTCAAGATAACAAATTCATCCCATTCCATAACTTAGTGGAACAATATGGCATTAACAGCAACACGTCCTTTGATTATCTACAAATAAAATCTGTAATCCAGACGAGGTTTAAAACCAGTAAATTGGATCTAGAACTACCTCCAATGATCAAACAATTTCTAAACCTTATGTCTCCCAAAATGGTGTCTAAAACACATGCACTATTGACTAAAAATGATTGCATAATCTCTTTACCAACCACAAAATGGGAGGCGGACCTATCCATCAGCCTAGATGAAAATTTCTGGTTACAGATATCATCTAACACATTCAAATTGATAAAAAATCCAGACCTACAACTAATACAATACAAAATCTTACACAGAACACACTACACAGGACAAAGGATGTTCAGAATGGGGCTCTCACAATCAAATATCTGCACAAACTGCAACGAAAACACAGCAGATAACTACATGCATGCTATATGGCTATGCACACCGGTGTATAACTTCTGGTGTAGGGTATGCGAGGACCTCTCAGCATGTCTCGAATACACCATACCACCTTCCCCCACGCTATGCATACTGGGTGATTTAAACGTAATACATATAAACATGGAAAAATCGCACGTATTAATCAACAGCCTAAGCATCGCCAAGAAAACTATCCTCTTGAACTGGAAAAACAAGAAAAACTTAAGTTTAAACCAATACAGAAATTTAATTTCAGATCACATCTCTATGGAGAGAATGTCTGCTTCCATAAAGAAACAATTACCTATATTTGATTTGACCTGGACACCTCTAATTGATTATATTTCCTAGGGCGGGTTGGTGACTGTGTCTTCCCTGGTCGGTCCGTGGTGTTGCGGGCCGTGCATCTGGGGGACTGGGGATGTCTGGTGGTCTGTGTGGGTTGGTGGCCCTGGGTCTACCGTCCCTCGGTGGCTGTGGGTCTGCCCTACGGGGGTCGGGGTGGATTTGTGGGGGGGCTGCCACCTTGGCCTGGGGGGCCCGTGGGGGTTGGGGGTGGTGGGCCGTGGGCTGGGGCTGGGCTGGCGCCGCACTGCGGGTGGGGGTAGGGGGTCTGGGTCTCTGTACGCTGGGGCCTGCGGGGCGCTGGGGGGTGGGGTTGGCCCATAGTGGGGGGGGGGTGATCCTCCCTGGGTTCTGCCCTCCGGGGTGGCGGGGCGGTACACGCTGCTGTGCTCCTGCTGCGCTCTGGAGCGGACTTGTGCGTCCTCCGTCCCTTGGGGGGGGCATGGTGGGGGGCACGCGGGGGGGCGCCTTGCTTTGGGGACCCTTGGGGTGGGAGATGGGGTGGAGCGTGGGCCTGGTCTGGACTGTTCCTGGGCTGTGGGCGGGGCCGGGGTCTGAGGATTGCTGCCGTCAGTAGTGCCGTGATGGCCTGGGTGTGGGTCCTGCCTCGTCGGGGCTGGTGTGCTCACCGGGGTCCTACCTTCTGGTCGGGTGTGGGGGTATCTGGTCCTCCACCCCGGCGGCGCTCATGGGATGCCATGGCGTGTCCCTGGCCTGGACGGGTTGCTCCCTTCTTGGCCGGGGGTGAGTGGGAATGGGACATATGGCCCTGCCAGTCAGGAAGCTGGCAACCTACTTGGGGGGGCACTCTTGCCCACCCCCTACGCCCCCCCCCACCGCAGATGATACATCTAAACACACACATCTAGGGCACCGGGGGGTGTGTGGCTGAGATGGTGGGGAGTCGGGGGGTGGGAACATCACATGATGGGGCCACTCTCCGTTCCCCCGATGATCTGCCACCCTTCCCCAAATTTTATCGCATGTTAGACATTAGGGCCTGGTGGGCGAGAGACACGTCGACGGCCCCACTGTCTGCCAACAGTGGGACGCCCGTGCCACACCTCCCTCCGCCATTTTAACTACACCCCAGATACCAACATACATCGTATCACACACCACACACATGCACACACCTCCAAATCAATCACCGGTGGGCTGGGGTGGGGGGGGTGGTCGTGGGTGCACTCCTGAGCGCTCGATTCCTGCCCACCCCCTGGCCGTGTGGGGACTGGCGGTCTGGGTGGGGGCAGCAGTGGTGGCCATGAGGCGTCGCTGGACGTGGGGGATCGGGTCCCCTGCGCTCGGTCTGGGGGGTGTCCGGGAGGCATGGTTGTGGCTCATCATGACGCACCTCCCTGAAGGTACGGTGGTGGGCGGCAGTCTGCCTACCCGGCGGGGGTCGTCGGCGGGCGCAGATGCTCCTGGATGTTGGGGGACCCCTCTCCGGGGCACCGCGGGGTTGGGCGCGGCGGGTCCTTGGACCATTGGCCCTGCCTCTACCTGGGGGGTCTGGACCGGCTCGGGGGTCTGCCTCTCTTCTGTCTCTGGGGGCCCCCTTGGCTGGTGGCCCTACGTGGACCTCCGCCTGTCCCTCCCTGGGCTGGGGGGCGTGCGGTCGGCTTCTGGGGGGCGGTGGGGGTGACGGTGGTGGGTATCTGGCCGTGCCTCCCTGGTGGGCGGTCTGGGGGGGCTCTGCTCCCCCCGTGGTGGGCTGGCCCTGCCCTTGGGCGCTGGCGGGCTCTGGGTGCGGAGGCCCTGGGCCTCTGCGGCCTGCCTGGGTGTGGGGTGGTTCGGCCTCTGTCCGTGGTCTTGTCGCCGCCGGCCCCCTCGGGTCGACCCTGGGTGGGGGGGGCTTTCCCCCCGCATTCCTCCGACGGGCCCCCTGCGGGGCGGATGCGTTGCTATCCTGGGAGTGGTGGATGTGGGCCTCTCCTGCCCGGTACGACTACTGGGCGCCTTAGGCGCCTGGATGATTTTCAGGCCGTCGCTGGGGACGGACCGGACATTGGCACGGTCCCCCACCCCAATTCCAATCATACCTAATGACAACTCCTGCACATATACACTGATATACACGATCACACACACACACACACTAACACGCTAAGATAAATTAAATTTAACTGATATAACTGTTGTAAGCCCGGACATACTCTCTTGATGTGGTCATTAACAATTACTATATAAACTGTACCTGAAAGTATGTTCTGTATACGCTAAATAATTTCAACTGGAAATGAGTTTTATGTGTGAATCAAATGACATTTCCTTCTTTCATGTTTATCAAAGGTAAGTGAACATTAATGAATATCAAAGCTCCATGATACCATAATAAGACTCTTCCAGCTAGCACATGAACAAACTATAACGCTGTACAACAAATACAGGAACCACTTTACAACACACAACTTTTTCAAGATGGCCAAAAGACAAGAAGCAGAAACCTTCCCATCACCAACCAACCTTGTAGTCAGGAGGATATGTTTGAAACATTTCTATATTAAAACTCACTGTTGTCATTAAAATAGTTCTATCATGTTGTAAAAGTGACCTCTGCGTTGATCTTCATTTATCTCTTGGGCAGGAAATTATCTTTAATTCAAGCTAAAGTTGTCTTTATCATTGTCTTTATCATCACTTCAAACCTTCAAATCCCAACTACTCATCATGACCACCCCCCCACTGTCACCTCAACATTATGCATTTTACATTCTGAGGTGAGGAGGAGCCACTGCAGGTGCTGCTGATCACCAGCGTCCTCGGTGGAAGTAGGTCAGCCACGCCTCCTGCAGAGAGGGGAGAGAGCAGCACAGAGGAAAACTACAACAATAATAAAGATGGAGGTGAGAGTGATCATGGCAGTAAAGTGACCTTGAGAGTCTGAAAGGCACTTACAAATAACATTTATTATTGTCATCATTTATTGATAATAATAATAATAATAATATTGTTATAATTGATATTATTAGTATTAGGTTGATAATTAGGTTATTATCAAGGTTGCAAGTCATGACTCAAAACTGAGCACTCAAATTTAACTTAAGCTTTTATTCATTATTGAAAATGTATTTTAAATGACTTATTCAGTTCTATAGTTAGACAGAAATCATCAGAATCAGCCTCTATAGGTCATTAAAATATCAAACTAACATCAAACTAATACATAAAGAACAGTGAAGAGTATAATATGTGTCTTCTTTGAGCAACAAGATATTGAAGACTATAGAATATGGAACTAAAATATCAATGAAAGGCCAATTTAACAGCATTTATTCTGCTGCTGGAACACAAAGACACACATTTGTAACGTTTCAGAACCGATTGAAATGTGTTATGACTATGGACTCCTGATGCCCTCATGTGGCCTCTAGAGGTAACACACCTGAGCTTCATCAAACCCTCAGGACATGAAGGCAGATTACAGGATTAGGATTAGGACACCATTTGAATGATCAAGGGTGTAAGCAGTGTACAGGGATTTTGTCCACTGTGGAAAAATAATGTGTATTTCATGATCTACAAGTGAAAAATAAGACAAATGCTCAGCACAAGATACTGTACTTCTAATAACTTGGGGAGGAAGACGACACCCTCCTGAGGTCCTCCCTGTCAGGACCAACAGCGTGTCCACTGTGTCCCTCACCCTCAGGCACCACCACCTCCTAACCCTAACCCATACTGGGTCGGACACATCGTTTGCTCACTATGTGAAATGTTGTGATTCTCTGCTCTCCTTGATGGTGTCTAGAGACCTGAGCTCATGTACTGTATGTTGTGATCTGGCACAATACAAATAAAATTGAAACTGAATTAACCAAATCCATTTTGTGTTGTGTACATTCTGCCGCTCTGCCCCCCAGCCCTCCTCTGCAACACTGACTCCTCCCACATTTCAAATCCAGTAAAGTAAAACTCACCTGTCCAGGATGACCACACAGCACTTTTCATGTTTTGCATGTATGTACGGTGACCTTGAGTGTCTACAAAGGCACCAACATATAAAATGTATGATTAAATCTAGAAATTAAACTAAGAGACGATCACAAACTACAAAAGAAGATAACCCTAAATAGGGCTGTAAAGTCCCGGTCGACTGGTCCATTTATGAGTCAATACGTTCTGGTTCCACTCAAGTCGACATTTTGCCGTGTTAAGTTCATACAGTCAATGGTTAATTTGATTTCACCTGGAGGAAGTGCTAATGGGAGTGTTTTCAGAGCACCCCTGTTCCATAGGTAACAGCGTGTCTTCAGAGAACACCCCCCTTGTTTTCAGTATTTTGGATTAGCTCAACC